>NC_064814.1:33131614-33249441 GCF_023721935.1 Panthera uncia
CTCTCCCTCTCTCTCCCTCTCTCTCCCTCTCTCTCCCTCTCTCTCCCCCTCTCCCTCTCCCTCTCCCTCTCCTTCTCCCTCTCCCTCTCCCTCTCCCTCCCTGTCTCTCTCTCTCCTTCTCTCTCTCTCTCTCTCTCTCTCTCTCTCTCTCTCTCCTCCTCCTCCTCCTCCTCCTCCTCCTCCTCCTCCTCCTCCTCCTCCCTGACTTGTGTGGTCTCTGTCTCTCTCCCAAAATAAATAAATAAACTTAAAAAAAAATACTTGAACTATCTATTGAAGATTGTCTCTGAAAGGTGGGAGTAATTGGAGCTTTTAAAATATATTTGGAGGCACCTGGGTGCCTCAGTTAAGTGTCCCAACTGTTGATTTCGGCTCAGGTCATGATCTCATGGTTGGTGGGATCAAGTGCCACATTGGACTCTGGACTGAGTGTGGAGCCTGCTTGGGATATTCTCTCCCTGTCTCTCTCTGGCTCGCTCTCTCTCGCTCTCTCTGCTCCTCCTTTGTTTACGCACGCTCTCTCTCTGTCTCTCTCTCAAAATAAATTTTAAAACTGAGGTTAATGTTAGTATCTGCCTCATGGTTTTTGTGTGGATTAAAAGAGTTAACATATGTAAAGATCTTTGAACAGTATCTAGCACATAGTAAATGTTATAACTGTTCACCATTTTAATTTGCCTTCTCTTAATGAGATTGAGATCTTTTTATGTATATTTGTTTCTGTGGATTTTGTTCATATCCTTTATCCATTTTTCTGTTAGGTTGTTGGTCATTTCTTAGGGATTTATAAGTCCCCTTTATATGGTAAGGAAATGAACCTTTTGTCATATATATTGCACATCTTTTTTCCAATTCATTGTTTAATCATTTGGCTTTTGTATAATGCTTTTTGTGCCAAATTTTAAAATTTATGTAGTTATAATAATTAACTCTTTTTTAAAAATGTTTATTTATTTATTTTGAGAGAGAGGGAGGGAGGGAGGGAGGGAGGGAGGGAGGGAGGGAATGAATCCCAAGCAGGCTTCGTGCTGTCAGCACAGAGCCTGACGTGTGGCTCATCCCATGACAATGAGATTATGACCTGAGCTGAAATCAAGAGTCAGACGTTTAATCAACTGAGCCACCGAGGCTCCCCAGATTAATCAACTTTTAAATGGACAGGTTTTTATGTTATGCTTAGAAGGGCTTTCCCCAGTCCAAATTTATAAAAAATAAAACTCCTCTTCCATGTTTTCTTTTGTACTTCTTTTTTCATTCTAAATTAATTTTTTTACACTTATTTTTTTTAACTTTATTTGTTTTTGAGAGAGAGTGTATGAGCTTTAGTGGGGGAGGGGCAGAGAGAAGGAGGGAGGACAGGATCTGAATAGGGCTCTGTACTGACAGCAGAGATCCCCATGTGCGGCTCAAACGTGAACCAGCAGATCTTGACCTGAGCTGAAGTCAGAAGCTCAACCAACTGAGCCACCCAGGTGCTCCAATGGATTTACATTTAAATGAGGTATAAATCATATGTTTTATAAAGACCATTTAGCAAATGCCTAACTGTGGACGCGTCTCAGTCATTGGCTTTACATGTTTTTGTCTTTAATTACTTCTAATAATGACTTCAGTAATTTTGACATTTAAATAAAAAAGAAGACAGAGGCACCTGGGTGTCTTATTTGAGCATCCGACTTCAGCTCAGGTCATGATCTCACAGTTCGTGAGTTCAAGTCCTACATTGGGCTCGCTGCTGTCAGCACAGAGCCCACTTCAGATCCTCTGTCCCCATCTCTCTCTTCCCCTCCCCCACCTGCACACATGCTCATGTGCTCTCTCTCTCTCTCTCTCTCTCTCAGTCTCAAAAATGAATAAACATTAAAAAAAAAAAAAGACATGTAACTGCTGTAAAATGTTTTCTTAAAATCTGATTTTCTTATTTAGGAACTGATGAATCCCCAGAACCACTGCCAATCCCTACGTTTTTGTTGGGTTATGATTATGATTTTCTGGTGCTTTCTCCATTTGCACTCCCTTATTGGGAGAGACTTATGCTGGAACCCTATGGATCTCAAAGAGATATAGCCTATGTTGTACTATGTCCAGAAAATGAAGCCTTGTTAAATGGAGCCAAAAGCTTTTTTAGAGACCTCACTGCAATATATGAGGTAGGTGTTTAAAAAGAGGTAGCATTTTAAGACTATAATTTGTATGTTTATATATGAAATGTACTGGGCAGTTCAGTTGATTGTACAGAATAATAATGATGTGAGACTAGTTGTGTAGTTCTCATACTAGCCAGTTATATTCTTCACAGCATTAGACCGGGACCCTTTGTTGGATATGTGTGCCATGTGTCACAGTAGAAATTGCTGTATTGGGGAAAAACCTTCAAGGGCATATATGTACCTTTTATGATCATCTTTTTTCTGAAACAAAGGGTAGTATTAAATAGCCAGGAAAAAATTACATTTATGAAAATTCTAGTCCTGATTCTCTAGGACCTCAGGTACTGACACTAGGCCTCACTTTCATAAAATAAAGCTGTGCTAGATTTCTCTATGATCATTATTTTTTTTTGAAATTCTTGACTGATCTTCTTAAAGTTATAATTCTCATGTTGTAGCCATCATGAGTGCAGTGATTACAAATTTTAAGTGGTACAGGACATAAAGCCTTACTTGATTATACCTTTCTTTTCCTACAAATGTTGGAAATCCAGTCCTTAAAATTTAATTTGACAATCTGAATTGTTAGTTTGTGTTAGTTTAGTTCCTTATAAATGTTCCATTTAATTGCAAGTCATCTGTAGTGTGTTTGGGAAATAATTATTTCCCAAAGAGTGTTACTTGTTCTGCAAAGTCTCTCCAGACAAAAGTTCCATGATTAAATAGCTCTGGGGAAACATTATGCTTTATATTACTTTTTTAGAGATTCACTATTCATATTAGATTATTAAAGCCTTTGAAAGTCTTAAGAGTAAAGAAATTCTCTCTATATTTTCTTAATTTAGTGTTACAAACTTATTTGATATTGGGCTTCTTGTAATAGACATCAGTGGCCCATAGAATTGGAGGGAGAGCTGGCAAATTCATAATGTATATACAGTTTTTATTTTGATTTGACTGGGATATATGTGCATTTTTATGCTCAGTTATATCTGTATTCTGCAAGTTTTCATTCTTCAAACTATGCTTCTTGTGCCATTCTTATCTAGGTGTTTTATTTCATTGGAGATAGTTTAATTTGGATTTCTCATGTGAAAGAGAAAAAGATGTACCGTTTCACTCTTGATATTTTTATTCCAAATGTTAATTATAAATTATAAAGCTTACTTTAAATAACTTAAATGCTTGGGGCTCCTAGCTAGCTCAGTTGTTAGAGCATGTGGTTCTTGATCTTGGGCTTGTGAGTTGGAGCCCCATGTTGGGTGTAGAGATTACATAAAAATAAATGAATAAATGATTATTTAAAATATGTAAGAGATATTTTTAAAAATAAGTAAAAATAGGGGCGCCTGGGTGGCGCAGTCGGTTAAGCGTCCGACTTCAGCCAGGTCACGATCTCACGGTCCGTGAGTTCGAGCCCCGCGTCAGGCTCTGGGCTGATGGCTCGGAGCCTGGAGCCTGTTTCCGATTCTGTGTCTCCCTCTCTCTCTGCCCCTCCCCCGTTCATGTTCTGTCTCTCTCTGTCTCAAAAATAAATAAAAAACGTTGAAAAAAAAAATTAAAAAAAAAAATAAGTAAAAATAAATTAAATGCTTTATTTATAACATGTACTCAAATACTATAATAAATTCACTAATTCTGTTTTCTTTATGTATATCTCTAGTCCTGTCGACTAGGTCAGCATAGACCTATTTCTCGACTGTTGACAGATGGGATCATGAGAGTTGGATCTACTGCATCAAAGAAACTATCAGAAAAGTTGGTAGCAGAATGGTTCTCTCAGGCAGCTGATGGTAACAATGAAGCATTTTCTAAACTCAAGCTTTATGCACAAGTCTGCAGATATGACTTAGGTATTAAATTTGCATTTATTTTATAAGATCAGTGGTAGCAAAGTGTAGCTTTAGTGTATTAGCTGTTTTTGTAAATAAAATTTTATTGGAACCCAGCCATGCTCATTTGTTTACATATTGTTTGGCTGCTTTTGTGCTATAACATCAGAGCTGAATAGTTGTGACAGAGACTGTGAGACCCACAAAACCCAAAATATTTACTGTCTGACCCTTTACAGAGAAAGTTTGCTGATTCCCAAAATAGGGATTCTATCAGGTAAGAAGAAATTGAGGGTATAAACAATTTCCTTTGCTTCTTTTGGATCTGATGAATTTGTGTTTTTATTTAAGCTTATTAACATTAAGATTTGTTATTGGTTTAGAGATAAAATGACTTGTTGTTACCTCTACAACACCAAGAAACAGTTCTTTGTTGAACTAAGAAAATGACATCTATTTAAGACGGCTTTTAACACCCTTGAATTAACATTGAATTAAATAAATATCAATGGACTTACTTCAGACTTAATCCAAGGAAACACAGAACCAAAATATTGACCCTTATTAGACATCCTGATAATATGAATCCCATAATAACATTTCTATTTTATTTATATCTAGTTAGCTCCCAATTCACTCAATATTAGGAACCCTTTGAATGGTTTGATGAAAATTTGCTTGATATTATTTTCATCTAATTAATTATGCCTAGTAAATATAATTTTGTTATACTTTCATAGGAACCATTTCTTGATTTTGTATGAAAATGCTGGCTTTTTCAATTCCATTTAAAATTTGTTTCTTCAGTTTCTGGGGGGAAATAAAAAGCTTATATCTGCTACACTGCTAGCAAGTAACTAAGGGAGGGTGATTTAAAAAAGCATCAACTAGATAATTATTCACATAGTAGAATAAAAAAAGAACCAATCAGTAAAATAAAGAATTAAATATACTGCCTGTTTTTATTATCTTTAGGTCCTTATCTTGCTTCCCAGCCTTTGGACAGCTCTCTACTCTCCCAGCCAAATTTAGTTGCCCCTACAAGTCAATCTTTGATTACTCCACCTCAGATGACAAATACTGGAAATGCTAATACTCCATCAGCCACCCTAGCATCTGCAGCAAGTAGCACTATGACAATGACTTCAGGTGTTGCCATGTCTTCTTCAGTTGCCACAGCTAATTCAACTTTGACCACAACTTCAACTTCATCTTCATCATCCTCCAACTTGAGTAGTGGAATACCATCAAATAAACTACCCTCATTTCCACCCTTTGGCAGTATGAACAGTAGTGCTACAGGATCCATGTCTACACAAGCGAGTACAGTTCAGAATGGCCAGCTAGGAGGGCAACAGTCATCAGCTCTACAAACAGCTGGGATTTCTGGAGAATCATCTTCACTTCCCACTCAGCCACATCCTGATGTGTCTGAAAGGTACCTTTTTTAAATATACTGTTCTTCACAGAAATGTAAATACATTGTGAATGAACACAGAATTTTTTGGTCTTATCCTTGAAATTTTAGTTTTTGTTACGTTGATTATTTTACTTATAAAAGTATGATGCAGGGGTGCCTGGGTGGCTCAGTCAGTTGAGTGTCCAACTTTAGCTCGGGTCATGATCTCACTGTTTGTAGGTTTGAGCCCCATGTCTGGTTTTGTGCCGTCAGCATGGAGCCTGCTTCAGATTTTCTGTCTTCCTCTCTTTCTACCCCCCCCCCCCCCGCTTGCATGCATGCTGTCTCTCTCTCTGAAATAAACATTAAAAAAAATTATAATGCAGACTTCATAAAGCCTTTATCATAGCATCCTAAAATCTCAGTGTGGGAATTAAGACCTTGAAAACCATTTAGGTCAACTGTCCTGTGATGTTTTGAATCTCTTCTGTGACATAATTGTCAAGTAGATTTGCCTTTGCAAATCACTCCCAATGATATAGTAGTTCCTATTGAACTAGTCTGTTCAGAACTTATTAAGAGTCATAACCAAGATTTGAATCTTAGCTCTGCCATTTTCTGGCTGTCTTACTTTAGGAAAGTTGTCTAAATTTCTGAGCATGTTTCTTTAATGTAAAATGGGAGCAGTAGGGTATAATGTACATTAAGTGCTTTATACAATGTTTTCCAAACATATGAGTTATTTATAGTGACAACAATGATGATGGCAACTCTCTATTCCTTTTATGAAGGTTTTGAATGAGCTTCCTTTTGATTTATAGATTAGGTTAGCCGGAGCTTGGTAATAATCTTTCAGCTACCTAGATGCATTTGGCTCAAAGTTAAAAAACTCATTTATGTAAGTAAAAACAAACCATTAATTACCTAGATGGATCCATTCATCTTGAATATGTAAATAGATTTGGTGTTTTTAAAAAATCGTATCACCATCAAAGAACGAAGCTTGTTCACCATTAAAATTATGAAGTGTGAAGTGGATTAGTATAGTCTAAAAATGTAATAGAACATTGACTAAGTTTGAAAACCTGGTTCCTTTCTGGTCTAGCTGTGCTTTGTGATTTTCAGCAGCCCATTTAACTTCCCTTTGTCTCAGATTTCTCACTAAAGCACTAAGCGCTCTGGCATTTCTGATATTCTGTGGTTTTAGGAATACTTTTCCCTTTTTTAATTCAAGACCTCTTAATGCAAGCGTCTTTGTATACCATGAAATTGTGTGCACAATGTTTTACTATTCTCTTTGGAAAGAAAGAGATGTCCCTTAATTTTTAGACAGGCTCTCTGACACCACCAGAAAAAAGGGAGAGGATAAAGTATTTAGGGATCAAGAGGATTCCTTAGTAAGACCAAATATTTTTGTCACTGAAGTGTTCTGAGATATACCCTGATGTTTAAAAAAAATATATATTGGCTAAAACACTTTCACCTTCTGGATCTACTTTTTAAATCATCTATTCCCTGTAGTTATTAACTATATGTACCAGGCCTCTTTAGAAACTAGTGTGTTAAACTGAACCAACTTGATGGGAGTAATTATCTATAGGACTAATTTTCCAAAGAAGAACATTGTTTAGAGTAGCGAAATTATAAGTCTACTTGTTGTAAAGCTGTTCAAGAAGTAACTTGGCAAGTTTTGTGAGTGAAAATGTAGTGCTCAAGTGCTTTAAAAGGTTATAACAAAGACAAATGAATTTTTTAAAGTTTTGTGAAAATGTTTTATTTGCGGGAACTTGAGTTCTAGATGACTGGGCAGTTCCAGAATGTAAAAACTTTAGGTATATACATGTCTGCTAGGAGATTCAAGGAAGGAAGGAGGTAGTTAACACTGATGACTTGAAGTCTTCTGTGACTTTCCCAGTGCACACTCAGGTGGCAGCTGTGGGGTGGTGAGCCTTTTCTAGAACACACAGAAGAGAATGGGAATATCACACAACATGTATTCTCTGTAATCCTGTGTTACGTTTCCTAATAAACTACTCTTTTCTCCTTGGGGCACGGAGAGGGGAAAGAACCTGCTTTTGATACTACCTCAAAAAAGGTACAGTACAACTTTTTTTCCTAACTATATATTTCTACCTTAAATTTTAGCACGATGGATCGGGATAAAGTGGGCATCCCCACAGATGGTGATTCACATGCAATCACTTATCCACCTGCAATTGTTGTTTATATAATTGATCCTTTTACCTATGAAAATAAAGACGAGAGCACTAATTCTTCTAATGTATGGACTTTGGGGCTACTTCGATGCTTTCTGGAAATGGTCCAGACTCTTCCTCCTCATATTAAGAGTACTGTTTCTGTACAGGTAAGAATGGTAAATGTTGCAAATTAAATTTATATAAAACAATTTGATGTAGATAGAAGTTTCAAAAATACTATTCTGTATCCAAATTAATTTTTTTTAAAAACCAGGTTCTATTATATTTTACTTTAAGTGATATTATGATAGAAATTTTCGGGAGTTTATGAAGATAAATTTTACAGTCATATCACATTAATAGAGGATAAAAAGATTGCATTTAAGTACATTAAATATTTCTCTTGTGTTGCTTTTATAAACTAATTTTTTAAATTCATATGCTTAAATAGAAGACTAGAGCATGGGCCTATATAATTTTTTTTTTTTCTTTTTACGTTTATTTCGTTGAGAGAGAGGGAGACACAGAATCTGAAGCAGTCTCCAGGCTCAGAGCTGTCAGCACAGAGCCCAACGTGGGGCTCAAACTCATGAACCACGAGATCATGACCTGAGCCAAAGTCGGACATCTAACCGACTGAGCCACCCAGACACCCCTAGAGTATGGGCCTATATAAACTAGAATTCTAAATAAGACAGATTTCAAGTAAAAGTAGTAAATAATGATATTAACTTTTTTACAGATATTTTGAATTATTTCTTTATAGACTATAACAGAACTAATCAATGGCAGTATTAATATAACTGCTGTGTAGAAATTTTAAAGTTTTTATATAACCTGTTAGTAAAATTATTAAAAACCTATGTAATAAAATATAATTCTTTAGATTATAGTTTTAATTAGGTTTTATTTAAATTTTCTGGTAAAAGTTTTTAGAGATTTAGACCCACAGTTCTTTTTATTTTTATTTTTACAAGTTTAACTTTGTAATATTTGCTTATAATTCTTAGATTGTTCCTTGTCAGTACCTGTTGCAACCTGTGAAGCACGAAGATAGACAAATATATACCCAGCATTTAAAATCCCTGGCTTTTTCGGCCTTTACCCAGTGTCGGAGACCACTTCCAACATCAACCAACGTGAAAACATTGACTGGCTTTGGTCCAGGTTTAGCCATGGAAACTGCTCTTAAAAGTCCTGATGTAAGTATGTTTTCTGTGACCAAAATTATTGAATGATTATACATTTTATTTTATACAAAACTACAATCCTCTGTTTATTTCTCATTTTCCAATTATCTTATAATTGAATAGAGATATCACATTTTCAGTAAAAGATTTTTAGGATTGCATAGTACCAATAGTACCTTAATTTTTTATTTTACAGAGACCAGAGTGTATTCGACTTTATACACCACCTTTTATTCTGGCTCCAGTGAAGGATAAACAGACAGAGCTAGGAGAAACATTTGGAGAAGCTGGACAGAAATACAATGTTCTTTTCGTGGGCTACTGTTTATCACATGATCAAAGATGGATTCTTGCATCTTGCACAGACCTATATGGAGAACTTTTAGAAACTTGTATCATTAACATCGATGTCCCGAATAGGTACTTCTGTTTCCTTAAGTGTATCATTAGATCATCCATTTAAAAATACTCTCACACACACTATATTTCATTATTAATGAATAGAAAAATAGAAAATTGGAAGGTTATATCATTAAGTTTTGGAATTGTGGGTGATACTTTTTTTTTTTTTTTTTTTTTTTGGTAGGTAATATATTGTATAATTTAGGAGTATTAGAAATAATTTTGAGAGGTGTCAGACTTTGGCTCAGGTCATGATCTCATGGTTCGTGGTTTGAGATCGAGCCCCGCATCAGGCTCTGTGCTAACAGCTTAGAGCCAGGAGCCTGCTTCGGGTTCTATGTCTCCCTCTCTCTCTGCCCCTCCCCCGCTCATGTTCTGTCTCTGTCTGAAAAAATAAATATTAAAAAAAATGGAAAAAAAATAATTTTGATTTTTGTTACATAGAAGAGAGTAAAGTACCTAAATTCTATGTAATAAGGCTTGACACAATGATTTTAGCCTAAAAAACTTTGAAGCATGGAATGAGAGAGCCTCTGCAATTTAAAAAAAAAAAAAAAATCTAGTAAAGCATCCTAGGACATTTATTTCTCTCATGTGCCATCTAAAATATAGTCCCTAATTAGCTGCATTAACTTCATTTACTAAAATTGTTGACTGAAAATTTTGCCTTTTAAATTAAATATTGGAGTGTCTTTTGAAAATGGTGGCCTTATTTTTAGAATAATTCTTGGTAGTAATTAGGTATCATGGCTAGTTATTTCTGAAGGTTGTAAGTAATAGCTCACAACAGGTAAGCCTCATATTAAGTTATAACTTAATAGACATTTCTAGTAATATATTTCAAGGCTAGTGAACATGGACTAAGAGAACCTGAAAGGCAAGTCCATGAAGTAATTTTCAAAAAATTTTGAGGTTTGGTTCTATCCTTTATTATTTTTTTTATTATATGAAGGTTCAGTTTCTTTAAGTTCAGAAATTGGTTATATACAGAAATATTTAATGACTATTAGATTATAGTGATGCTGAAGAAATGAAATATAGAAACATTAATTTTATATTATTATAATGTTTTATTGGCTATTTTTAATAAACCTTAGAGAAGTACTTCATACCTTATTTCCTTGACACAGTTTTTATTTATTTATTTATTTTAAGTTTATTTACTTATTTTTGAGAAAGGGAGTGAGAGAGGGGGCACAAATCGGGGAGGGGCAGAGAGAGGGAGAGAGATTCCCAAGCAGGCTGCATTCTGTCAATGCAGAGCCCAGTGCAGGGCTCATACCCACGAACCATGAGATCATGACCTGAGCTAAAATCCAGAGTCAAACACTTAACCAACTGAGCCACCCAGGCGTCCCATAAGTTTGATTTTTTTTAAATGCTAAGTTAGTGAGCTTTGGAAATAGTATGCTTATCTGTGAAGGTTGAGAAAGAATAGAGAAAGAATAATATCACCTTTCCAGTACAAAGATAGTATTGCCATTTCACTGAAGTAGAAAGGTCCAACTCTAGAGTTTTAGAGATCTGGGTTCAAATCCCGACACTGCCACTTACTGGCTATGTGATCTTGAGAAAACTACTTTAGCCAGCTAAGCTTCAGCTTCTCTGTAAGATTGGGAGAATAATTTTATCTGCCTCATAGGGTTGTTAGGCTGAAATGAGGTATAACATGTAAATTGCACATAATGCTTGTTATGTGTTAAGTACTTAATCAATCGTTGCTCAGCCAAGAGTGCTTATGTTACGTACTTGCCTAATAAAGGACTTATATGCAGAAAACCCAACAGTGTTGTTTGGTCTGAGAAACATAGTGTTTTGTTTGATATTCTTCAACTTAAAGTATGAAGCAAGGGTTAGCAAACCACAGCCTTTGGGCCAAATCTGGTCACACCTGTGTGGTTAGGTATTCTGAAGGACTGCGTTCATGCTGCAACAGCAGTTATTGTTGCAACAGAATCTTGATGGCCTGGCCTGCAAAGCTTAATATATTGTCCCTTTAGAGAAAAAGTTTGACAATCTCTGGTGTAGAGCAGTGTTTCTGGTGAATTTTGATGGTTCGTGAACAATTTTTCATTTTAAAAGTTAAATATTTTAATGTGTTGGGGCGTCTGGGTGGCTCAGTCGGTTGAGTGACCAACTTCGGCTCAGGTCATGATCTCACGGTTTGTGAGTTCGAGCCCCGCATCAAGCTCTGTGCTGACAGCTCAGAGCCTGGAGCCTGCTTCAGATTCTGTGTCTCCCTCTCTCTCTGCCCCTCCCCCACTCATGCTCTGTCTCTGTCTCGGAAATAAACATTTTAAAAAAAATTAAAATATTTTAATGTGTATTATAAAAACACAAACTAGCATAACCTATGATTTTATGTATATTCTTGCTTAGGACTATGTAGAAAGTGTCAAGCATTAAAATTAAGGGACCAGTTTTTCACAAATTTGAGCTCTTTTAAAATGTCATATGAATTTTAGAAATATTTAATTGTCTCTTGTATTCTGTACAATAGGGCTCGTCGGAAAAAAGGATCTGCTAGAAGGTTTGGTTTACAGAAACTTTGGGAGTGGTGCTTAGGACTTGTACAGATGAGCTCATTACCATGGAGAGTTGTAATTGGCCGCTTAGGAAGGATTGGTCATGGAGAATTGAAAGGTAAAATTGTGCTTTTGATTGTTAATTCATACACTGTTCAGACTACATCTGTGTAAATGTACTGAATAAAATGCAGAGGTTATAAAACTAGTTGTTTTGTTTTCAAAGAGGAATCACAAATGTCTAGTTCACAAATGGCCTAATTCCAATTTTGAAAGGACATTTTACTTTGTTTTGACTTAATGGCAGTGTTATTACTACTGTCCTTATTTTTTGTCTTCCATTTTTTCCTCTTTTTGCCCATTATTGCAGCTCATCCCCTATTTAACAGATCAATTGATGTTGACCTATATTAAAATATGATGTTGAGTAACATCAGCAAGATTTTTGGTTTGATGATGATTCCTATTTGAGGAATGCAGTAACTTAAAAACCATTATGTTTTAACTTTGGTTCTACAGAGTGTTAACAATGCTGTTACTTTGGATGTTATATTTTTACTGTTGATACCCACAGATTGGAGCAGTTTGCTGAGTCGTCGAAACTTGCAGTCTCTAAGTAAAAGGCTCAAGGACATGTGTAGAATGTGTGGTATATCTGCTGCAGACTCTCCCAGCATTCTCAGTGCTTGCTTGGTAGCAATGGAACCCCAAGGCTCTTTTGTTATTATGCCAGGTTAGCTATCCTTAGTTTATATCCGATTTAATTCTTCATGCACTTGCACTTCTAAATATCATATAAAATTGATTCTTCTATTATTGAAAGAAAAAAAATTCTCTTTTCAGATTCTGTGTCAACTGGTTCTGTATTTGGAAGAAGTACTACTCTAAACATGCAGACATCTCAGCTAAATACCCCACAGGACACATCATGTACTCATATACTTGTGTTCCCTACTTCTGCTTCTGTGCAAGTAGCTTCAGCTACTTATACCACTGAAAATTTGGACTTAGCTTTTAATCCCAACAATGGTAGGTGAATTGTTCTTTAAAGGTTTGCAAATATAAAGTAAGTCTTGATGATTGTGGCTAATTCATCTGAAGAGTTCCTCCCCAAACCTATCCGCATCCTATAAATGTTTATGAAACCTGTGAATGTTACTTTATATGACCATAAAAGACTTTACATGTGTGATTAAGTTAAAGATCTTGAGATGAAGAGGTTATCCTGGGTTATGCAGGTGGGCCCTAAATGCAATCACGTGTATCTTTACAAGAAGGAGGCAGAGGGACGTTTGATTATACACAAAAAAGAAGAAGGCCATGTGATGGAAACAGAGAGAAGCAAAGTCAGAAATGATGCTATGCTGCTGACCTTGAAGATGAAAGAAGGGGCTATGAGCCAAGGAATGCAAGGAATATAGTTCTAGATGCTGGAAAAGACAAGAAAAGCTTTCCCCTAGAGCCTCCAGAAAGAGAATAGACCTCCTGGTACCTTGATTTTGGCCTAATAACCAGTACTTTGATTTCAGCCCAGTAAAACTGATTTTGAATTTCTGGCCCCCAGAACTGTAGAGAATTAAGATATGTTTTTTTAAGTCATTAAGTGTGTGGTGGGGCACCTGGGTAGCTCAGTCAGTTGGGCATCTGACTTCAGCTCAGTCATGATCATGAGGTTCGTGAGTTCAAGCCTCACATTGGGTTTGCAGCTCTCAGCGCAGAGCCCACTTCAAATCCTCTGTCCCCCCTCTCTCTGCCCCTCCCCCACTTGCACTCTCTCAAAAATAAATAAAACATTAAAAAAAGCTTGTGGTAATTGGTTAAAGTAGCAATAAGAAACTAATACAACCATTCTTCTACTTTATTGATACTGGAACTAGTGCTATGAATTGTCTCAAAAATATTTACTTATTTTAAAAGGCAACATTGATCATAAAATGTTTGTATAGGTTTTTGCCTGTGCTGTTTACCTGTACATAGACAATAGACTTTGTGGCACATTTTATATTCCTTTATAAATTGATTTGCCAAAATAATATAGTAATTTATATAAACTGCCATAGTAGGGATATAGCTTTTGTAGATGAACTTAATAGATTACATTTTAGTAGAAGAGAAAATAAATGATATTCCATTGTTGCCCTGAATTACCTTAGAACACGGCACATCTCTAAAGTCACAAATAGGGACTATTTAATATTCTCTTCTTTTAATGTGTTATACAATAACTTGAATATTTTATTTAATAAAGAACTAGAGTATTAATTGTGCATAGTCCCATTTTAAATATATTTTCATTCCAAGCATGCTGTTTTGTATTATTTTACTGTTGCTGTTGTAACAAATTAACACATGCTTAGTATCTTTAAACAACACACATTTATTTTCTTATAGTTCTGGAGGTCAAAGTCTGAAATCAGTCTTAAGTGGGCTAAAGTCAGGGTGTCTGCAAGGTTGATTCTGTCTGGAGGCTCTGAGAGAATCTGTTTCTTTG
This sequence comes from Panthera uncia, assembly GCF_023721935.1. NCBI lineage: Eukaryota > Metazoa > Chordata > Mammalia > Carnivora > Felidae > Panthera > Panthera uncia. The sequence goes on from NC_064814.1 coordinate 33,145,802, forward strand.
CCGACGTCTAGAGACCACCTGCACCTCTTGTCTTCCATCTTCAGCAGCAGCAGCAGCATAGCATCATCATACGTCCTTCACTGACTCTAACCCTACTGCCTCCCTCTTATTAGGACCCTTGTGATTACATTGGACCCACCTGGATAATCCAGAATAATCTCCCCATCTCAAGATCCTTAGCTTGATCACATCTGCAAAGTTCTTTATGGTAACATATTCACACATTCCTGGGATTAGGATGTGGACATCTTTGGGGGAGGGCATTATTCACACTACCACATGCTTGTGTATAATGTATAGTTGTTTATATGGCTTCTAGAACAATACCTATCACATAGTAGGCATTAAATAGATGTTAATTAACCCATTTTTATTAAAATTCATTAATTTATTTTAACCCTCTTCTGCAAGTGACCATGGGATGTGAAAAATGGAATATTTATTTATTTTTCTTTCTCCTATATAGATGGAGCGGATGGAATGGGTATCTTTGATTTGTTAGACACAGGAGATGATCTTGACCCTGATATCATTAATATTCTTCCTGCATCTCCAACGGGGTCTCCTGTACATTCTCCAGGATCTCATTACCCCCATGGAGGTGATGCTGGCAAGGTAACCCTGTTATAAAAGCTTAATCTAAATGTCATTCATTAACTTAGTAACGGATTGATAAATAGAACACTATTTTTTCCTTGGAAATTAACAAGAAGTGAGAATTATAGTACCTGCATGCACTTTTGTCTTACAGATGTTAATACCTGAATCGCATATTTTTTCTTCAAATTCTTATTTAAATTCTAGTTAACATACAGTGCAGTATGGGTTTCAGGAGTAGAATTCAGTGGTTCATCACTTACATACAACACATAGTGCTCCTCATATCAAGTGTACTCATCACCCATCCAGCCCATCCCCCCATCCACCTCCCTCCATCAGCCGTCAGTTTGTTCTCTATTGTTAAGAGTCTATTAAAAAAAAAAAGTGTCTGTTATGGTTTGTTTCCCTTTCTCTCTTTTTCCCCCCTCCCATATTTTCATCTTTTTTTTTTTTTTTTAAATGTTTATTTTTAAGAGAGAGAGAGAGAGAGACAGAGTGCAAGCAGGGAAGGGGCCGAAGAGAGAGGGAAATACAGAGTCCGAAGCAGGCTCCAGGCTCTGAGCTGTCAGCACAGAGCCCGATACAGGGCTTGAACCCATGAACTGTGAGATCATGACCTGAGCTGAAGTTGGATGTTTAACCCACTGAGCCACCCAGGCGCCCCGTCATCTGTTTTGTTTCTTAAATTCCACATATGAGTGAAATCCTATGGTATTTCTCTTTCTCTGACTTAGTTTGCTTAGCATGATACAGTCTAGCTCCATCCACATCGTTGGAAATGGCAAGATTTCATTTTTTTTGATGACTAATATTCCATTGTGTATATGTACCACATCTTCTTTATTCATTCATCAGTCGATGGATATTTGGGCTCTTGCCATAGCTTGGCTATTGTTGATAATGTTGAATTATATATTATAAACAGAGTCTCTAAGGCTCTGCTGTCCCTGACTTCATGTTTTCTTGGCTTTAGTCCTTCGACCACTCACCATAGCTTCTAATCAGGTATGGCTAGACCAGATTATTTGAGGATTATAGTATATGCTCTAATCTGCCATTTGTATCAGGGCTGTGAGGAGGAACATAATAGAAATATTAATTTTCTCATAAGAATAGGAAAAACACTATCTTCTTCCCTCCATCCTAATTTTTAGTGTTTAGTGTTGGGAAGCAGCTGTCTTGTTCTTCTATTTGAATTCAAAACTGATTGGGCTTCATTTGAGTAACATCTTTATTTGAGTGAAATTAAATATAGTTTTTATTTGATTATAATAGTATGCATATGTTTAGAACCTGCCTATTTGTTTATTCTTTAGAGCCTGACTTTTTAAAATAAGGAAGGATCTTTGCCCCATCTTACCTTGTATCCTTTCCTTTTGTTTTTAACTGGAAAGAAGTAAGATCATTGGGGCACCTGACTGGCTTAGTTGGGAGAGCATGCAACTTTTGATCTTGGGGTTGTAAGTTTCAGCCCCAAGGAGGGTGCAGAGATTAATTAAAAAAAAAAAAAAAAAAAAAAACTAAAAAAACAGTGAGAGTATTAAAATTGTGTGTGTGTGTGTGTGTGTGTGTGTGTGTGTGTGTGGAAAAGCACCAGTAATTTCATCACTTTAAGAAAACCATATGTACTTGTAGCAAATTCCCTTTCACATGTATTTATGTTACAGCTTCCAATATGTATAAATAAGTATAATAAGTTTTTTAACCTTGTTTTCCCATAATTTGTTATGTCATTCCCAAAATGTTGGACATTTAAGTTTTTTTTTTCTTTTTTTCTTTTTTTTTTTTTTTTAATTTTTTTTTTTTTTTCAACGTTTTTTAATTTATTTTTGGGACAGAGAGAGACAGAGCATGAACGGGGGAGGGGCAGAGAGAGAGGGAGACACAGAATCGGAAACAGGCTCCAGGCTCCGAGCCATCAGCCCAGAGCCCGATGCGGGGCTCGAACTCACGGACCGCGAGATCGTGACCTGGCTGAAGTCGGACGCTTAACCGACTGCGCCACCCAGGCGCCCCTTTTTTTTCTTTTTTTTAATGAAAAATTTTTAAGTTTATTTTGAGAGAGAGCAAGTGTGTGCATGCGAGTGAGCAGGAGAGGGACAGAGAGAGAGGGAGAGAGAATCTCAAGCAGGCTCTGCACTGTTAGCACAGAGCCCAACATGGGGCTCGATCCTGTGAACCATGAGATCATAACCTGAGCTGAAATCACGAGTCAGATACTTAACTGATTGAACCACCCATGCATCCCCCCCCCCCCCCTTTTTTTTGGTCTGTTATAGGTAATGTTGCAGTGAACCTTTGTCTGCATATCACTTTTTCTTCTTTTTATCTATTTCCTTAATGTAAATATCTAGAAATACATGGACTAATCTAAAGGATACAAGCATAAGCAGTTGGCATATTAATTTCCTCTTAAAACTCTTGAAATAAATCTCATTCTTTTAGTACTATTACTAATTATGATCTTCTTACTAAGTAGATAGCAATTGATTTTTTTCAGTATCTTTCAGTATTTTTCTAAATTGACATCATAAGATAATGAGACTGATTGCCATTGTGTATATATAGTGCCCAAGTATGTATCAAATGAACTAACACACTTTTAATTTTTCTCTCTTAAAGGGTCAGGGTACTGATCGGCTACTTTCAACAGAATCTCATGATGAAGTAACTAATATTCTTCAGCAACCATTGGCCCTTGGTTACTTTGTGTCAACTGCCAAAGCGGGTCCGTTACCTGACTGGTTCTGGTCAGCATGTCCTCAAGCACAATATCAGTGTCCCCTTTTTCTTAAGGTATTTCCATTTTTATGCCAGTTCCTAAATAATACTAATCGACGGCTTAAGTCTTAAGAAACACAGAAGTGTCTAAGGTCAAATGCATTGCAATATATGACAAGAGCACAAAGAAGTTATCTAATTATGAAACAGCTCCACGTTTTAAATTGATACTAAGTTTGAACTTTTAATTAATCTTAAGTCATATTTCTGGGACCCTTGCTCTTATTATTTTCAGCTGCACATATGGAAGTTTAGAGCTGGGTGAAAACTTCTATTACTTTTAATCTAATAACTTTTCATTTTCTAGGTGAGCATATTAAAGTTCAGAAAAACTCATTTGTCTAAAGTCATAAATTGGTTAGTAGACTAGGATTACAGTCTGGATCCTTTCATGATTATATGGTTATTCTTTGAATTACATCATACTGTACTTCTGTTATGCCTCAGTATTTGGGGGATTAAAGGATTCATAATTTTGTAAGAATATTTGATATTTAGATCCACTTACTACCTCCTTAAAAATTTTTTTTCTAGCTTTGTGTAAATTGCTGTGTTAAAACTATTAAGTCATTTTCAAGTACTAAGACTCCCATAGTGACTTATTTTATCAAAACAAGTTCATTAGCAAGTGCTGTAACAAGGTTGAGATACATCATATAATGGTAAAATGAGATTTGAAAGCCCTATCCAGAGTTTGTTGCTTCTGCTTACTACTTTTCCAAAATAGGAAATTCAGATCTGATTCACTTATTCTTATATATGCCCACCAGAAGTTGACAATTTTATTCCAGAGGTCATACTAACTAACCTAACTTCTTGCCAATTGATTTTTAATTGTAGGGTAAAAGTTGGATGCTATGCTTTTAGTGGGTACTTGAACCAATAGGCTTGGTATCTTTTAAGCCTGTTGCTATTAAATCTTGATACCCTTGGCCAACATACCATTGAGTCCGTGACATTTGAGATTAAGCAATGAACTTCTGTAGCACATAAAGAATACAACAGCTGTTGATCTGAATTGACTATTAATGAGGTGATATATTTAGGAAGGTCAGCCAAGGTAATAAAGTTTTATCATATGAATTTTCCTCTCTTTCCAATATATGTACAGTGGTCTATATAGATCTCATTACAAGAACATATTCCCAAGTGTGTTTCTGCAAAATAGTAGTCCTTGGTGTTTCTATAAAACAAAGGGTTTTTTGGTCCTTTGGGAAATGTTACACATGCTTTCTGCTCCCTTTTGTTGTTATAATACATGTGTGCACATTAAAATCTCTGAAAAATAGTAGTAAATAACATTGTATACCTACTATTTCCCAAATTTACTTTAATACACAAGAAAGCAATTGTGTAACACCAGTTAATAATTCATGACCTTAGTGTTTCACGGAACATTTTTTTAGGAAACACCACTTTACAAAAAGTCCAAGGGACTATCCAGATTCTTTTCTACTCAATATTTATTTGCAGAGAGGATAGTGTAAAGTGGGCATTCACCCTCAGATACAGTGTAACAAGATTAGGACTTCTGGTCTGAATTACCAGGTAAGGCATAATTTACCATAATTTTGTTCACCTTTTATTTTCATACATTCCATTTTATTTCCTGTACCATAGGCAATAAAACCACCCGATGTGTTTCTCTTTGCTTAGAAAAATAGTAGATTATTCCCTAGATGATTTAAAAAATCTTTTTATCTTAGAAATTAAATGGTAATTTTGGTACTGATTATATTCATTTAATCTGTAGTGATCTGTCATATGAGACTTGTCTATAACTTACAAATGAAGAGTTATGGGCAGTTAAAGACATTTCTTTGGTTATATTCTTGAATATATATTAGAAGAGTTTATACATCTATTGCAGTTGTAGAGATCACCTAAATATAAAATAGTACCTTTTACTTTATACAGAATGAAGTCTGCTAGTGTTCTGCAGTCAATACCTCCATCTCTCATAGTTTTTTTCACACTTAATATATTGACTCAATAAACAAAATGATTCACTTTCTTTAATTGAAATGTGAAGAAGAGTACCACATTCCTTTCTTCCACTCTTCATTGTCATACCAAAATGGGTGTGGCAGTTGTTACTAAGCCTCCATTATGAAATTGCATGGGCAAAGGAAGGCATTCTATGTACTGTATTAGAGTGCTTACAATTCCACCAGAGGTAGCTTTATTTAAAATTTGTAGCTTTGTATGTAGTATATTTGCATATGCTGACTTTTTCAGTGCTAGACCTAGGTGTATGTGCATAGTCTTAAGTTCTGTGTAACCTGTAGACAGGTTTATCAGTTTAGTGCTTCCTTAGACATTTACTTGACACATCTAGGCATGTTACATGCAGAAAATAGATAATAACTTTATTTTCTTTTTTACTTTTTATTTCATTTTTTTAATGTTTATTTTGAGAGAGAGAGAGAAAGGGAGAGAGAGAAGCGATCAGAGGAGGGGCAGCAAGAGAGGGAGAGGAAGAATCCCAAGCAGGCTCTGCACCATCAGTGCAGAGCCCGACTTGGGGCTCGATCCCATGAACCGTGACACCATGACCTGAGCTGAAATCAAGAGTTGGCCACTTAGCCAGCTGAGCCACCCAGGCACCCAGAAAATAGATAACTTTAAGTAACTTTTAAAATAACTATTAAATAACTTTTGAAGGGATTATTATGTGGTCTCAAAAACAATAGAACTGAGGAAAATTAAGATTGAATATAAATTACGCACTTAAACAAGAAGAACAAGCATCTTTATAGTGGTGCCCATTCATTACATAGGTCGAAAATGTATTTCATCAAGGACGAGACCTTGGGAAAACTTGGGAAAATAAGGTAAAACCAACAGAACTTTTTCATTTGGCTGACTGATTACCTGTTTTTTTAGGCCTCTTTGCACCTCCACGTGCCTTCAGTGCAATCTGACGAGCTGCTTCACAGTAAACACTCCCACCCACTTGACTCAAATCAGACTTCAGATGTCCTCAGGTATAGCTCTTTTTACCATTAAAGGTTCTCCATTGCAACTTGGAAAGAGTATAATGTTGATCCTTATGTATTTTCCTCCTATTTGTCAATAATTTATAGTTGTGTACCCTTGGATCTCTAGATGAATTACATCATTCAGAATGAGTCCTTTTCTTTCTAGCATGTGTAATCTACTTTTGAGAATACTTTTTTTTTGAAAATTAGTTTATCTTTAATTTCCCCAAGGACTCTCTCTTCCATACCTTCCACCATTTTTTAAAGTGGCTTTAAATCTTAGATGCCATAATTGGAAACTGCTTCCAAAATCTACAGTGTAAGTATATACAGGACTTAAAACAGTTTATTTACTTTTCAGGTTTGTTTTGGAACAGTACAATGCACTCTCCTGGCTAACCTGTGACCCTGCAATCCAGGACAGACGCTCCTGTCTCCCAATTCATTTTGTGGTGCTGAATCAGTTATATAACTTTATTATGAATATGCTGTGATCTTCATTGGATGGAACTGTGCAAGAAGAGAACAAGGAAAAAAGATATTTCACTGCAAGATTAAGTTATAATTATCTTCTCAGTGAAAGTCATCTGTGATGGGGTCTAATTCTTATTACTTCAACAAATATTGTTTTGACTTGGGGGGAGGGGCTATAACCCTGCTATTTTTCATTGACTATACTGAACTCTTTAGGATGATGACTGATCATACAAAACGTATTATAACATTTTCGTAGCAAAATTAACCTTTTTTTTCCAGTCACAGTATTTGTGAAAAGTAATGAGCCATAGTACCCAGTCATGTTAAATGAATATTAAAAGCATGGAGAGGAAACATGAGGAACAATGAATTTCAACATATGGCTTCAGAACATCAAGATGTTCTTGTATTGGATTATAGTATCTAGTATTCAAAAATGCCTGCATCTCTTATTTATTGTAAGTTTTTAAATGTATAAATTGTCTTATATTTCTTAACCTCTTTTATAAAAATTTTCCTAGAAGGTTTATACTGCCTTCTTGCTTTAAAGCAATTGGTCTAAAATATATGTAATCGTCTTAATTAAAAAGTTGCAGTAGGGTTGCTTTTAGAGTATTATTTTTTTGTAAGGGGGTGGGTGGGACAGTAAATTTGTATTGTCTCGATGTACAGTTTAATGGGGATAGAGGGGGAATAATGTCCATACCATTGTGTGTGGAGGATTTACAGCTAAGCTGTAGTTGCAGAGTACATGTACAGTAATGAAGTTCACTGTGTTTATAAATTGAAAAGGTACCGGGTCTTACAGCATTTTATATATCACACCTTTACAGAATAACATGATGGCAATATACAAGTGATATTGTTGGGTGGTTTAACTTAGAATAAAATGAGAATTCTTCAGTTATATTTTGTACTATGGTTTAGGGCTATGACTAATATTTCAGGCCATTTCCAGTGAAAGAAACTTAGTTTTACAAGAAAAACATTTGCTACTGAATGCTTAAACTAATTTTGGTGTTTAATGTTACATGCTTAAATGTTTTTTTCAGTTTTGACAGTGGCACATCTAGGCATGGGAATATTAATTATGAAAATTATCTTCAGGATCTGCTATAAGGTTGAAATTTAGCCCAGCTCTAGGCATTTTACAAATTATTTTAAGAACAGTCACTCTGATTGTTTGACTTTTTTTTGTTTTTTAAATTAAAGATTGGGAATGTATGTGAGAGTATGCATATGTATGGATGTGTGTGTGCAATCAAACTGTGGTGTAAATAGATTCTCAGTGAATTCTGGTATTCAGACTCTATTCCACTAGTTAAAGAACCATTTTCTAAACTTAACCTGTTTCCTTTTGCCTTTTTTATTTATTTAATTTTCTTGGTTTGGAGATGGCAGTCCCAAACACCAGAGTCTGTACTTTTCTATAACACAGCTCAGATTAAGGCAGGACATATGCCAAGGAGGATCTCACCTCCCTAAAGAAGGGACTTGAATTTTAGGGACTTTAATTCACCCCTTCCTTCAATACAGCTTTTCCCCTTCTTGTTTGCACATGCCAAGATAAATGCTTTTATGCAGGCTTTACCCCTTTAAAAAGTTGTTTCTACAGTGCTGCTCACAAGAGAGTCCAAGTTAGCTTCCTGCCTGTGTTGCTGACTTGAATTCACAGTCACCAAGTCTACCTATCTTTCTTGGAAGCAGTCTAGAAAAATTCTGAATTTGTACATTCAGTAATTCTCCACAAGGACAAAATCAGTTGTATTTACAAAACTGTAATTCGGTGTGTTTTGTTTTGTTTTTACTGAAACTTGTTTTGTAAATACTATATGCTTAGCTTAAATATCACTTTCTTACAAACAATATAACTTCTTCAAATTGTGTATATTAAACATTAGCAAGTCTTGTTTTTTCTATAAAAAACACACAACTGGTGACAAAGGTTTTCAATCACTTCTTCAAAATTATAATGCAATTCCAAGGGTCAGCATTTTTGAAATTAGAATTTAAAGATCACATCTCCGCATTCATTTTTAAATTATGCTAGCACACTACAGATTATGTTGGCATGTTTTGTTCTATACTTAAAAAAAACTTGTCTGAAATTTGAGGGGAAAAAAGATGCTTATTTGGAATATCTATAAAAAGTATCCTCTTTTTTTTTTTTTTTATAAACTTAGCTTAGTAGTGACTTAAAAATAAAAGCTATATTCTCAGTTGTTTAATATCACTAGCTTGTAGTGAACACACCTCAGTTTGAGGATAGATTTTAAAAAAATTATTCCCTGACAGTTTCTTTTATATGGAGCCATAAAGAAAGGAACCCAGTATACAATTCCTTTTTATCTGGGAACAGGGAGTAGTTCCCAAATATATAAGATTTACTGATAAGATTTTTTTCTTCCCTTCATATTTAAGTTCACACTTAAATAGAAAATTATTAAATATCCATTAGAAAAGGTCAAGAGACTTATTTCAAAAAGTTAAGCCTTTTATGCAGGATGATGGATCTGACTTACTACCATACTGTCACAGACAAGTATGGGTAGTTTTTTGTTTGTTTGTTTGTTTAAATGGTAAGCAAAATAATATATACTTTATACCAGTTGATCACCAACACATTGACTTCTTTGTTACAGTGCTAATGTCTGTTTTTTGTGCAGTTATCCATTACAAAGCAGGGTGGAAGTACAGTATTTTGGCATTTAAAAAGATTAGTTATATAATGTCTGCTTCCAGCCAGTGAGAAACATCTAGCCATACTTTCTTATGCAAGCCATTCAGTTATCAGGACTGTGAATTAACACTGTATGAATAAATTTCTGTACACCTTATTGTTTGGCCAGAAGGCCACCAAGTGTACTTATATGTAATCCTTAAATTTTAAAGTAGCTGTAATTTTTAAATCTTTCTAAACTTTTCTTAAACCACTAAAATTAAGCTCTTACTACTTAGTCAATTATCCTCAGCTGTATTCGTACTCAATTGTCAGTATGGCACAGATTACTGTATTAAAATATTCTCCTTTCGTCTTCATATTTACCTTCTGAGGTAATTTTTTAACTTAATGTGTTACTACAAAGATTTGCAGATCTTTAATCAAGCACTATGTTAATACTGTAATATTCAAAATACTATGTTGCGTTATTTAAAATGTTCAAATTGAATACATTAAAAGGAAGTTTTTAAATGCTGTTGCATCATATAATTTGCTATTCATCCACTATGGCATCGCATACCAGTCTATTAATACATTTAATGTTGCATGAGTAATGTTTTGGTCTGGGTTTCCTCTTAAGATTTTAGTTTGTCTAAATTAAAGAAAAATGTTTTTGACATACATTTTTTTTTGGTCCCTCACCCCCTCCTCCCCCACTCCCAATCAGCTGGAAATCTTAACCTTTAGGTTTTTCTTGGTGTTTTAATGGGCCCAGAACTGTGGTTTAAATTTTCATATATATGTTTTCTCTTTTGTGGAGTATTAATTAAAAAACTGGATTTGGGACCTAAGATACTCCTCAGGTTGATGTATTCATGAAGTTTTAAAATAGTTTTAGTTTTCAAAGTAAACTGGATTTGTGGACCTTAAAGTTACTGAGTTTAAACTACAAATTGTAACGTCATTACTGGACATGTCAGCATCAACTCTCTCAAATAGCTTGGTCACTTTATGAAGGGGCGTTTTAAAGTTGTTGTTTAGCAGTGACATTTAATATGGTCCAATTGCTTTTTTTTTTTTTTTAATGTGACAAAAAAAGAATAAGGAACAAACACTATTGCTGCCGAATGCCATAACACTGAGTTGTACAAATTGTGATTGAGGAAATGAAAAGGTTTATACTTTTTAAAAAAAACAAAAAACAAAAAACAAAACTTCAAATGGAATAAATTATTCATGAAGCCTTCATTGTGGTGTCTCATTTTGTTAAAAATATTTCCATCTTAAACTTAAGTAAAAATTAGTGGTATTTTTTGTTGTAAGTCAAAAAGGGTAACCTAAAAATTGTACTTTTAATATCTCCATCTGAAGTATTTTATTAAAATTTTTCTAACCATATTAGTGATTAATATACAGGAAAGTTATATGTGTACATACATACTCCTTTTAGGCTCATCAGTTTGGTATCCTTTTTCTAGTCCAAAGCTACCTTCAGATATTTAAAGCTTAGCTCAGTCCTACTTTTTTGATCACATAAATGTTTTTGAAACATAAAAAAGTCTTCAGATATGAACACTCCATTAAAATATTGTATGAGCAGCCATTTGAAATATTTTTGTCCAAACTTAAACTAAGGACAAACCCCAAAATTGTGTCCATTTTGAAATAGTGTTTGCCAGCAAAATTTAAAAAATAATCCTTTAAAAGGAGGTATATGGTGTTGGAACTTCTACCTTCTTAAGTTATTCTCTGTCTCACAGTTTGTATTACCTGTGATTTTTTTTTTTTTTTTTTTAATCTTGTTAGTCTAAAACCCTTTATGGCTGCTTCTTCCTCTAAATATCGAAAGTCTTAACATGGTCTGTCCCCTGCCTTCCCCACAAGAATCAAAATGGGCTTTTTCCTGTGTTTTCCTCCTTGCCTCTTAGGCCATTTCAATTCTTTGAAAGCCCCATGGTTATTTTTGCCTTAACTTTCCACATACAACCTTGCCTCAGACTAGGTCCCCTAGTAATATACTTTTTTAAAGTTTATTATCCGAGAGAGCGCAAGTAGGGGAGGGACAGAGAGAGAGAGAATCCTAAGCAGCCTCTGCACTGTCAGCACAGAGCCCGAGGGGGTCAAACTCCCGAACCATGAGGTCATGACCCGAGCTGAAATCAGTAGTCAACCAACTGAACCACCCAGGTGCCCCCCTAGTATTTTACTTCTATTGTAATAATCTGTATGGAGCCTTCACAGTGTTTTTCACAGTTTGTATGAATGTTTGATCCTACTAAATGACCTCATGAAGGCAGAAACTGGGTCTGTTTTGCTTACTGATGCATCTAGAATCTAGCACAACATCTAGCACATTAATAGGGCACTGAAATATTTGAATAGACTTCTTGTGATAAATACCTCAAACTATAGTACTTAGTTGAAGTGTGAGTTCTGCAAAAATTCAAATGAAACTGTAAAATCTAATTACTTGGGACTATTTTCACATTAGTAGAAACAATCACTAGATGAGTATTCTTGTGCTCTCAGATTTGCCACCTTTTAGCTGGTGACTTCAGACAAAACTTTGAACCTCTTGAGGTCTCAAGTTGTTCATTTGTATATGAACACAATAGTAACCACTCCTTCCTAATGTTAGCTTTGTGAACCTCAAAGGATTACATAAAACATAGAAATTTGTAAAATACAGGGGCGCCTGGGTGGCTCAGTCGGTTAAGCGTCCGACTTCGGCTCAGGTCACGATCTCGCGGTCCGCGAGTTCGAGCCCCGCGTCGGGCTCTGGGCTGATGGCTCAGAGCCTGGAGCCTGCTTCTGATTCTGTGTTCCCCTCTCTCTCTGCCCCTCCCCTGTTCATGCTGTGTCTCTCTCTGTCTCAAAAATAAATAAATGTTAAAAATAAAAAAAAAAATTTGTAAAATACAAATGTGAGGGATGATTAATACAATACCTATGTTCTCTAGAAGAGTTGTGATTTAAGACCTGCCAGACCAAAAAAAAAAAAAAAAAAACAAAAAAAAAAACAAATGCTTACAACAAAAGGACTCATTTATTTTTAATGTTTATTTTTGAAAGAGTGAGGGGTGGGGGACAGAGGATCTGAAGCGGGCTCTGTGCTGACAGCAGAGTGTCCAATGCAGGGCTTGAACTCCCAAACCATGAGATCGTGACCTGAGGTGAAGTCAGACGCTTAACTGACTTGAGCCACCCAGGTGCCCCAACAACAGGACTTTTAAAATATGTTTCTAGCAAGATCATCCATGGAAAAAAATGCAAAGAATCAAGTATTTAATACTTAATTTTTATCTCCCTTCTGTCCTAACCTCTGACTAAAAAGAAATCAGCTTGAAGGGTCTTTAAGCTCTAAAACATAAAGTAACACACATATGATGAAATAAAATCTGAGATACTTAACTGATTTAAAGCATTTAAAGGTGTCAGGTCCAAAGGAAATATATCCTCGGTACTAAAAGAACTTGTAGATATGATTTCAGAAATGCTGTGGAAAACTGAAAGGTTCCAGAATAGTGAAAATGCACAACTTGCTCAGTTTTTAAATTTTTAAAAAGATGGGGTGCCTTGGAAGTTCAGTGTCTGTCTCTTGCTTTCAGCTCAGGTCATGATCTCAGGGTTAGCGAATTCAAGCCCCAAACTGGGCTGTGCTGGACAGCAAGGAGCCTGCTTGGGATTCTCTCTCTGCCCCTGCCCTACCCATTCTCTCTCTCTCTTTCTCTCTCAAATGTTATGTCCTAGAAACTACTAATAATTTATTTCACTTTATGAACAAGTTCATTAGAAACCAGCATAGTTCCACTAAAGCACTATTTAATAGACTGTTTACACTAGTCATGAGATACACACCTTTGACTTTTAGCCATCAATCTGCTGAGAAACATACATGCGTATACATAATTAGTTCCATAAGCCCTCTAGAGTGATAAGAACAACAATGTAGTGCATATACAAGAAGGAATAGCTTCTTGTATCAATCTACATTTTATTTTGACAGCATTAATAAACAGATCATGGAAATGGACATTCAGGTTATTTAATAAGGTTTCATGGTATTGTTACACTTAAATCATTAATTCAACAAACCAGTATTAAGTACCATACTTTAGTTCCTGCCCTCCAAGTACTTACTTTGGAAAGGTAGGAGAAACAAATTTTAACAATGTAGTACAATATGTGATGTGCTATGATGGAACGAAGTAAAGGGAGCCTTGAGAATATTGAAGAGGGATACTTTAAGAGATAGGTGGTTTGTCTGGGAAAGATTTCTTAGCAAGGGAACACTGGAAGTGAGACTTAAAGGATACATAGGAGGTACTACATAAAGAGAATAAAGGAATTTCAGACCGAAGGAACAGTGGGAGAGAAGGTCCATGAATAGCATGAAGGATTTGGGAAACAGCAGTTCCAACAGACTAAAACAGAGGCACTATGGTGGGATAGATAATGCAGGAATCCAAACCAGAGCTAAGAATTCAGACTGTGAAAAACTGTCTTTTGAGTGCCACCTTAAGGAAAATGAACTTTATCCCAAAGCAGGGAAGTGTTTCAACAGTCGGGATGATTCATAATTAATTGAACAATCATACCAAAAAAGGCTTGTTGATGGAGCTGTATCAACCTGAAGGGATGTCTCTAACATACTATAGAATCTTGGCTGGACCCAATTCCATTCAATATTTTACCCATAAAATTAATGAAGAGATGATCTGCTTTGCAGATAGCCAGTGTAAAAGAAGAGTCCAAAAGATCTTGACAGGGTGAAACAATGGAAGAAATTTTGGGATTTCAAGATAAAATAGGACACTGTTGAGGATAATTATAAAAAGAGTTCCATATTGAGAACATTTGAGTTAGATGGCTCCTGACATCCTTGTACTTCCAAAATTCTATAAGTCAATTTCTAAAGAATATTGGTCTTCCTTTAAATACCTAGGTCTTCTAATTTCTTGAAGCTCATTTACTTGGCAATAATCTACATAAAAGCACCTAGTGTGCCTGAAACATAGTATTGTTTTTTCTTTGTTTGTTTCTCCTTTTCTTCCCTCAGTCTTACTGAAAAATAGTTAAGTAGAAAAGGATAAATCATAGTAAGCCAGTCAGAAGAGAATGTTTACTTCACTTAGGAAGGAGTGTTATTTTTTAACTTAAGTAAAAATAGGAACTAAGCAACATGTTTCATCAAATCTAAACACCAGTAATTGTAAGACACCATTATATGTACCACTAAAAAATTTAAAAGATCATTACTGATCTTAAGACACCACAATATCAGAGATGTTAAAATGTGAAAAAGTCACCATAGAGTTGATGAAATATGTCTTTATGTGGGGGACAACCTCACTGACTCAGTTGGTGGAGCATGCAACTCTTGAATTCGGGGTGGTAAGTTTGAGCTCCATATTGCATGTAGAGATTAGTTTAAAAAATAAAATCTTTTTTAAAAAAGAAATATCTTTGTGAGTAAAATGGTAATGAGCCTCAGTGCCACACTGGTCTTAAAGGGGGATTATTTTCTCAAACATTTCTTTCTCAAACGCAAAGTGTACACCATAATTACATAATATGCCCCTTTAGTAATCAAACATTTTGTGGTTTATAGGCAACTAAATGTTAGGGCTAATTTGTAGCATTATTTACTTTTCTATAAGTTCTTAATCTAATTAAGCATCTGAGCTGCAAAGTCTTTAAAAGTTGATTTTAGTATAGAGAAACCACCTCAGAAGAAGCAGATTTAAAACTCAAAAGTCCATCAGTAAATCTTTTTTCACTGAGTTCTGTATGGCTGTCAAAATGATTTCACTGGTGAACAATGTAGATCTCAAAGACTTTGACTAAGTGGATATGAGTGGAACAGGCGAGAGCCTAGGGTAACTTCCAGGTTTCTGGCTTGAGCAATTCTGGGTAGTGGTGATATTCACTGAGATAAGAATTGGAAGACAAGGAGAAGGGGACTTGGAAGAAGGTAAGTGTCAGTATTCATTTCCATTACACGCTGGCTATCTTATTTGAGCTGGGTGTGATTTGCTGTTAGATTGAGACAGATCTGTAAGTTGTTTCTTCATTAGTGATTACAGGATTGTAAGTAGAGTTGGAAGACATTTTTTTTTTTAAATTATTTTAGAGAGAAACAGAGCACTAGAAGGGGAGGGACAAAGAGAGAGGGAGACTGTAAAGATTGGGAGACACAGAATCTAAAGCAGGCTCCAGGTTCTGAGCTGTCAGCACAGAGCCTGATGCAGGACTCGAACTCGACCTCATGAACTGAGAGATCATGACCTGAACCAAAGTCAGACACTTACCTGACTGAACCACCCAGGCACACCTGGAGTTGGAGGAGATCTTAAAAATCACTTAGTTCACATCCCCTTTCTCCCCTTATTCATCCCCCAAACCATGAATTCTCTTCATACTCCTCCTGTGAAAAGACCATCCAGGGAGATTAAATTGTTTAACCTCTGTCTCAGTCTCAATTTCCCCACAATTATAAAATAGAGACTGTTCCCTACCTCAGATAATTAGATCAGGTAACAGATATAAAATACTAGTGCCTAGCAAGTGTTCAATAAGTATCAGCTTAAAAATGACAATGTTGTACAATTTGTGACCGAATAGACTGTGAAATCAATTTTAGTGTGTAGTGACCAGCAATTAAACATTTTTTTAATGATTTTCTTTTTAAGTAATCTCTACACCCAATGTAGGACTAGAACCTAACAAACCCGAGATCAAGAGTCATATGCTCCACCAACTGAGCCAGTCATGTGCCCTGTGACCAGTAATTTAAAGAAGTGAAATACCCGAAAAAAAAAAAAAATAAAAATAAAGAAGTGAAATAGAACATATAACATGTAGTATGTGTTATTTCATAAAAACTTTGTTCCTTTTAAATGTGGGCATATATGAGCATGTGTGTCCTGGGTCACAGTGTGAAACTGTAGGTCAGGTGGATATAAGTTTGAGAAACAATGAAACACACATTAGTTCTCTTCTTCCTTTGTTGAAAGAAGAGAAAGTCTGAAAGCAGACTTTATTAGGAGATTAGTACTCTGTGAAATCTTGGAAACTATATAGTATGAGGCTGTATTTCTCTCTGTAAAATATTTTTGCTCCCAGCTTGTAGCACAGTATTTGGTAAGCAGGTGATACATGCACATTGCTTAAATCGGAAACTAGAAATAGTATGAAAATATACAGAGACTAGTTTTTAATCTTTTCTGCTTAGACTCTATTTGAAAACTTGTTGGAAGTTTTGGGTCCTCTTTCCAGAAGTGCCAAGCACACACAAATTTTCAGATTCCAGGGAATTCCTGAAACCCCATCCACCACTTTCTAAAGGTCTATGGACCTTGAGTTTTTTGTTCTGGTTTAAACCGAAGTATAGTTGACACACAATGGTACACTGGTTTCAGGTGTACAATATAGTGACTGGACAACTCTATGTTATACTCTAGGCTCACCATAAGTGTAGCTAC
This sequence comes from Panthera uncia, assembly GCF_023721935.1. Classification (NCBI taxonomy): domain Eukaryota; kingdom Metazoa; phylum Chordata; class Mammalia; order Carnivora; family Felidae; genus Panthera; species Panthera uncia. Next base: position 33,162,787 of record NC_064814.1, read on the forward strand.
CATCTATTACAATACCATTGACTATAATCTTTATGTTGTAAGGGAGTTAGTTATTCATTCCATAACTAAAAGCCTGTACCTCCCACTTCCCTTCACCCATTTTGCCCATGCCCCAACCCCGGACCCGAAGGCATAGAAACCCGAAACTAAGATGTTTCACTTGTGACTATGAGGGTATGAGGTCAAGAGCGAAAGAAAGATCAGGAAAAGGTTAATTTTTAAATTCGCCTATAAATCCCACGATTCCAGAGCTTAAGTGCTAGGGAGGCATAGGCAGGGACAGAAAGAAGGGTGCAGTCATTAGTGTTCCGGTCAAAGGATGGCGGAAACAACTTTAACGTTTCTTTTACATACGTTATGTCATTCAAGTGCCACAAAAATCCTGTGAAGATGAAACTGCAGGTCAGAGGGGCTTAAAGATTTAATCGGAAAGGATAAAAGTGATAGATTTTGGAAGAAGAAACTGAAAGCAGCATTTTAAATCTTCGGGAATGCAGTTAAGGGGACGGGAAGGAAGAGGTGGGACCGCGCACGCGCACCGTTGCATCAGCGCGGACGTCTCTGGGTTTCCTTTGCAGACAGCCTTCCTCTCAGTCCAGTACGGTGGCCGACGGGAGCCAGACGCTGGGGATGAATGAAGGTGCTGGGTGCAGGTTGAAACAGTCCCCTCCGCTTTCCCCTCCCTTCAGTGCGGTTTCTGCCTTTGTGCGGTGTCCCCATCCAGCCCTATCGCACTGCCGACCCCATTGGTCCCGGCGTCTGGGTTTTTGGTGCCTGTGTCGATTCAGGGCACAGCTGGGTTTGGCGAATGCGGATTTTCGCCTAGGCCCAACTTTGGGCCGCGCTCTCGATTTCTACCGTGTCCCGCCTGTAGGGCGCGGAATCGGTGTTGAGTCCCGGGAGGTTGGAGGGTAAATCTTGAGGTATGAAGCTTCCGTTTCTCAGGCCTCAGCTCGTTCTCCGGTCCACGTCGGTCACTGGCCTTCCATTTCTCTGCCAGGGGGACTGGTTGGTTCTCGTTACGCTGAGGGCGAGACCTGTGAACACACACCGGTCTTGCTTGGCGCCACTGCTCCCTCAGCCCGCCCCTGTGTTAAAAGGCCAGCTCCTCTTGTTTAAAAACAAAGTAGCGTTTCTGCCCACGACTCTGTTAACCCATGATTTTGCTAGTCTGATGGATTGGAGGGGATGGCTTTGGCCACCTGCTCCCTGCCTTTTTTTTTTTTTTTTTTTTTTAAGCTTCTGATTAGTGAAGATAAGAGAAGTGCTCAAGTGGAACTCATCCTTCTCCCATAGCTAATTGTAGCTCCACAGCAATTTTTTACCAAGCAACCCAGGGGACATTAGGATAGTGTTACGGCCTTGAGGACGTTGAGTCTGGCATTGCTTCTGCCTAGTGAGGAGATTTAGCAGTGCATTTATTGACTGGTGGAGGGTGGGAAAGAGAAGAGTAAGTTTTTTACATTGGTTGGATAGGCATAAGAAGCTAAAGAGATATGGACGAGGAACACATTCTTAACTATACTACTTTTATTTGCATTGCGGCGCTCAGATGATTGATGCAGTGGAGAAAGTCTTGGACTGCGATTTAATAGATGAGGGTTCAGCCTAGGATTTTGCCGCTAGTAGTAATCATTATATGTCTGTTACCTAATCTCTCTGGGCTTCATATTTCTTCTTTGCAAAATAAGTATTAGAAGATCCCGAGGGCTGGAGGAAATGTTAATATACTCTGCTTTCTTTTTCATTTTCTAGGTGGGAGTAAAAACATAGGGAGCCTTCACATGTGCCTGAAACATAGACAACATAGAGGCATATTAAAGATAGACCACACTTCTTAGGGTTTTTAAAAAGAGGGGCATTCATACATGTAGGAGTTATACACCTACTTTCGTTTTTTTTTTTTTTTTTTTTTTTTTTTTTTTTACCATTAGGATCAACAGTGATAATGGCTGAGTGTACAAGCCTTCAATTTGTCAGCCCTTTTGCTTTTGAGGCAATGCAGAAAGTGGATGTTGTTCGGTTGGCATCTTTAAGTGATCCAGAATTGAGACTTCTTCTGCCCTGCTTGGTGCGAATGGCACTTTGTGCTCCTGCTGACCAGAGCCAGAGCTGGGCTCAAGATAAAAAACTCATCCTTCGTCTTCTGTCTGGAGTGGAAGCTGTCAACTCTATTGTTGCATTGTTGTCAGTGGACTTTCATGCTTTAGAACAGGATGCCAGCAAAGAACAGCAGCTTAGGTAATGTTGTGTTATATAATATGTGGACTGGGATTTACTCAGATTTGTCAAAGAAGAGGGAGTCAAATATTTTTTGGAGATTTTAGGACTTTTTATTGGATGCACTTCCCCAGAAAAGATTGAGAATCTGAACTTTGGAGAGCATTTTACTTAGTTCTTTTCTATTTATAGTTAAAATTCTAGAATTCCATATTCTAAAATGTGTAGAGAATTTTGGCTACACATATTGTATACATGCTAAACTGAATAGGCCAGTTGGTCTCAGTGGGAAGTGGGTAGGGTAAGTTCCCCTAAAAGTAGAAGTATTTACTGGAGTCACCTGGGAGGCTTTTTAAGCTTATATTGATTTTCCCAAATTCTGGGCAGTTGTTTGGTCCTTTCCTGCTTATTGTGAATCCAAGAGTGAGCAACTGTTCATGTAAGTGGGTGTTAACTATTAGCTGGTGTCTTTATATAGGTTGTGAATCCCTGAAATAGGCAAACTAAATAGTATTTCAGAAGTATTATTTTCATGAAATGTATGAAAATAATTCATACATTCTTTTGTAGATTATTTCAACAAAAGATAATTTTATGCTATTTTTGTGCCAGTGTTCTCATAATTGTTGTACACATTTGTGCTTTATTAGGCATAAACTTGGAGGAGGCAGTGGAGAGAGCATCCTGGTATCACAGCTTCAGCATGGACTGACATTAGAGTTTGAACACAGCGATTCACCTCGTCGATTGCGTCTTGTGCTTAGTGAGCTGTTGGCAATTATGAACAAGGTGCATTTTTAAAAAAATTTTTTAGAGAGAGAGAGAAAGAGAGAGTAAGTAGGGGAAGGGAGCAGAGGGAGGGAGAGAGAAAGAGAATCTTAAGCAGGCTCCACGCTTAGCGTGGAGCCCAACACTGCCTGGATTCCATGACCCTGGGATCATGACCTTAGCTGAAACGAAGAGTCAGATGCTCAACCCACAGAGCCACCCAGGAACTCCAAGAGGCATTTATTTTAATCACACCTCAAAATATGCATGATTTGATGTCTACACATAAAAAGTAGAAACACAAGCAAGAAGGCAGGCAGGTTGTATACTCTTCTACACATATTTCTTTCTTTTTTTTTTTTTAATGTTTTATTTATTTTTGAGACAGGGAGAGACAGAGCATGAACAGGGGAGGGTCAGGGAGAGAGAGACACACAGAATCTGAAACAGGCTTCAGGCTCTGAGCTGTCAGCACAGAGCCCGACACGGGGCTCGAACTCACGGACTGCAAGATCATGACCTGAGCCGAAGTCGGCCGCTTAACCGACTGAGCCACCCAGGCGCCCCTCTTCTACACATATTTCTCTTTGTTTTGTGTTTTCCTTTGAAAGGCTTAAAGGGGTATATATTAATATATATATAAATAATATAATAATTATATAATTATATATAATAGAATATAATGTATATAATATATAATTATATATAATGTATAATTATATTATTATATAAGTAATATAATAATATACAAATAAATAAACTTATGGATATATATATAAAATATTTAAGTTTATTTACTTATTTTGGAGTGGCAGAGAGAGAGGGAGAGAGAATTCCAAGCAGGATCTGTGATGTCAGAACAGAGCCCAAGGTGGGGCTTGAGACTATGACCTGAGCCAAAATCAAGAGTCAGATGCTTAACTGACTGAGCCACCCAGGCTCCCCAAAAGGCTTAAAAAGATACTAAATGCTTACCTTAAAGGCTTTCTTTCTCTAACTACTATTTTTTCTCATTTATACCTATGATGAATTTTCTATTGTAGGGTTTTTTTTCTGTATGGATTCCATATAATGCCTTTTTGATATTTAGAAGGGTACGTAGCTCAAGACTTGTACAAATTACCAAATTTGATAATACCTTTATAGGATGTAATTTCCCTCATAAAATATTATACAGCATAAATATAAAATATATGTGATTTCTTTTTTTTTTTTTAAATAGGAAATTTATTGTCAAATGGGTTTCCATACAACACTCAGTGCTCATCCCAACAGGTGCCCTCCTCAATGCCCTTCACCCACTTTCCCCTCCCTCCCACCCCCATCAACCCTCAGTTTATTCTCAGTTTGTAAGAGTCTCTTATGCTTTGGCTCCCTCCCTCTCTAACATTTTTTTTTTCCTTCCCCTCCACCATGGTCTTCTGTTAAGTTTCTCAGGATCCACATAAGAGTGAAAACATATGGTATCTTTCTTTCTATGATTTATTTCACTTAGCATAACACACTCCAGTTCCATCCACGTTGCTACAAAAGCCATATTTCATTTTTTCTCATTGCCAAGTAGTATTCCATTGTGTATATAAACTACAATTTCTTTATACATTCATCAGTTGATGGACATTTAGGCTCTTTCCATAATTTGGCTATTTCAACAGGATCTTTATATTAAGATGGCTCATATCTTAAGCCCAGAGTTTCAGAGGCAAAAGTTCTTTACTGTTAGAATTTCAAGGTCAATTTGTTTATAATAAAGTTTAGTTTTGGGGTGCCTAGGTGGCTTAGTCAGTTAAGCATCTGTTGCTTGATTTTGGCTCGGGTCATGACCTCACGGTTCCTGAGACTGAGCCCTCTGAAGGGCTCTGCACTGACAGCTTGGAGCCTGCTTATGATTCTCTCTCCCCCCCCCCCCCCCCCCCCCCACCCCTCTCTCACTTCTGTGCACATGTATGTGCATACTCTCTCTCTCTGTCAAAAAAAAAAAAAAAACTTAAAAAAACTTTTTTTCTGGGGCTCCTGGATGGCTCAGTCAGTTAAGTGTCTGACTTTGGCTCAGGTCATGATTGTGCAGTTCGTGAGTTCAAGCCCCATGTTGGGCTCTGTGCTGACAGCTCAGAGCCTGGAGCCTGCTTCGAATTCTGTGTCTCCCTCTCTACCCCTCCCCTGCTTGCTCTCTCTCTCTCAAAAATAAATAAACTTAAACAAAGTTTTTAAAAATTTTTTTTCTAAAAATATGTTTAGTTTTATACATTGTGGGCCCAAACCCTCTAAATTCTATTTCCAGAGAAAATACTGGTGGTGGTGGGTGGTACAGTTAGTCAGTTTTGGATAGTTTTTAAGATATGTTAGAAAAAAAAAGAAAAAAAAAAGAGATATGTTAGAAATCTTTATTTTTTTATTTTTAAAAATTTATTTGTTTTTTTAAATTTCAGTATATGTTAGAAATTTTTTAAAAAATGTTTTTTCTATTACAATTATTTCTTTCTACTCTCTTCTATACTAATAGTCTTAATTTTTTTTTTAATTTTTTTTTTTAAGTTTATTTTTGAGAGAGGGGGGAGGGGTAGAGAGAGAGGGAGACACAGAATCCAAAGCAGGCTCCCGGCTCTAAGTTGTCGGCACAGAGCCCGATGCAGGGCTCAAACTCACGAAACTGGAGATCATGACCTGAGCTGAAGTCGGATGCTTAATTGACTGAGCCACCCAGGTGCCCCTAATAGTCTTAATTCAATCAATATTTTCCCTACATCTTTTTCTTAATACCTAACTTGATGGCTCTAGTAAAATAAGTGATCTTTGTCCTCTGGGAGGTTTCCAGTTTTTCAGTTCAGAACTCTGTAGCAAATGGAAAGTGTGATGAAACTGCTGTAGGATATTTTTTAAAAAGTTGGGTACTTCTGTTGACCTACATTTTTATTTTTTGGTTTTCCTGCAGTTCATTTGGAATTGAACATCATTTATATTTGTTATACTGCTTTAAGTTTACTGTTTTTTGCCTTTTATTGAGCTACAACTTTTGTAGGTGGCATTCCTAGTTCATTTGTTTGGCTTGTCTTTAATTCCAGATGTTTCCAAATATTTATATAGAAATAAATTATTGAGACCCAGATTGCCATGTCTGAATAATAATTAATGTGACTAATTGTGATTACATTGGCTCAAATTTATCCAATACTGCATATTCTGCTGCAAGTATATTAATGACATATTAAGAGACATGATCTGTAAGCTCAACGATAATTATAAAAATAGTGAGGGCTTATCTGAAATTAATAGAGTTCATCATTTCTTTTATTTGTTTTTCTTTTTTAAGGTGTCTGAGTCCAGTGGAGAATTTTTTTTTAAGTCATCTGAGCTATTTGAGAGTCCAGTCTATTTGGAGGAAGCTGCAGATGTACTTTGTATTTTACAAGCAGGTAATGACTACTAAGATACATTACAAATATAGTTTCTTGTTATATGATACTGTGTAACTTCTTAACTTTGAATATTGTGTTATTTTACATATTTTATAAAAATATACCTTAAAACATTAAGATAAAAGTGGCAAATAATAGGACAATGATTTAGTAAATTATATTATATCCATAGTATGACATGTTATGCAGCCATTAACAGAGTGTATTTGAAGAAATTTAATGATTTTTCAAGATGGTCATAATATGTAAGTGAAAAAAGCAAAGGGTAAATTGATAAGTGGAATATAAAAAGCTAAAAGTTACGACAATGCCTGTGGGAGGATTAAAATATTTCAGTTTACTAATTTTGAATGGGATTAAAAAGGTGGAGGACATAAAAATGCAAAGATTTTCATGCAAGTAACTCTTGACCAACACTGCCGACTGTAGCAGTGGCATTGTTCTATATTGTGCTTTCTAATACAGTAGCCACTAGTCACATGTAGTTACGGTTTACTGGACATGTAGCCAGTGTAACTGAGCTATTTTTAATTTTATTTAATTTTAATTAATTTAAGCTTATTTATCCATTTATTTGTTTTTGAAAAGGTTTTATTTTTAAGTACTCTCTCTACCCATTGTGGGCCTCGAATTTACAACCCTGAGATCCAGAGTCTTGTGCTCTATGGACTGCACCAGCCAGGTGCACCAATTAATTTAAATTTAAATAGCCACATGTGGCTGGACAGTTTGTTCTGGACTGTGAAAAGAAAGTACCTTAATTTATTGCTTTTTTCCCCCTAAAGTTATTGCTCTTTTTTTTTTTTTTTTTTTAATGTTTATTTATTTTTGAAGGAGAGAGAGACAGTGTGAGTGGTGGAGGGGCAGAGAGAGAGGGAGACACAGAATCTGAAGCAGGCTCCAGGCTGGGAGCTGTCAGCACAGAGCCCACTGCGGGGCTCGAACTCATGAACTGTGAGATCATGATCTGAGCCAAAGTCAGACGCTCAACCAACTGAGCAACTGAGGCGCCCCTAAATTTATTGCTCTTAAATGATGTTTGTGAAATATCACTCCTTAGTAACGTTGATTTTGTTTTCTTATAGAGCTCCCTTCTCTGCTTCCTATAGTGGATGTAGCTGAAGCTTTGCTACATGTTAGAAATGGTGCTTGGTTCTTATGTCTGTTGGTGGCCAATGTTCCTGATAGTTTTAATGAAGGTAAAACATAATTTTAAAATAGGATATTGAAGAGATTTGCTGGTGTAGGTTCAAGACCTATTTTTTGAGCTACAAAGAAATATTTATGGGCTTTCATTTGAGATTTTATCTCTGGAAAGTTTATTAGTGAGTATTCATTGTAGAAGTATTGGGTTTAGAAGATTTCAAAATTGTTTTGAGATTATCAATTTAAATATGGTAAGTATGCAATAGGGGTACCTGGGTGGCTCAGTTGGTTAAACATCCAGCTCTTGGTTTCAGCTCAGGTCATGATCTCACGGTTTTGTGTTTGAGCCCTGCATTGGGCTCTGTGTTGACAGTATGGTGCCTGCTCGGGATTCTCTTTCTCCCCCTCTCTCTGCCCCTCCCTCATTCACAATGTCTCTGTCTCTCTTGAAATAAACTTAAAAAAAAGAATGCAACCCCAAATTTTTTTTTTTTGCCCTTAGTCACCAGTGCAATAATAGGACAGTAAAAAATACTAAAGAACTAGAAGATATAGTCCTATGCTTATGGAGCAGTGGGAAGAAGACATGTCTGTGAACTAGCCAGAATACAATACAAGGCATAAGTAATCAGAAATAGCAGCAATCAAACCCTTTGGTTTTTAGCCTTATTGTTGTCAATTTACAGAAAAGGATAGAGTCAAAACTGAGAAAATCAACTAAAATTTCCACCTCTGTTTCAAACTACTACTGATTGAACATTGTTTGGATCTGTGTGATATTAAAATAAAAACATTCATTGAGCAAGGTTGTGAATTGGGAGCCAAAGAGGAAAAAGCACTGGATCTGGCGGTTGTAATTTCTAGTTTTGTCACTCACTTTTTGTGTAATCTCCATCAAGATACTTCCATTCTATAAAATGAGATATTAATAATAACATTTCCCTTACATTTTTTTTTAATGTTTGTTTATTTTTGAGAGAGAGAGAGAGAGAGAGACACAAGCAGGGGAGGGGCAGAGAGAGAGGGGGACTGAGGATCCAAAGCCGGCCCTGCATTGACAGCAGGGAGCCTGATGCAGGATGAGATCATGATCTGAGCCAAAGTCAGATGCTTAAGTGACTGAGCCATCCAGGTACCCCTCTCTTATATTTCCAAGAGATTTATTGAATATATCATAAGGTATGTAAAAGTTCTTTGTAAAAACTGTCTTATTGTTGATTTTCTGTCTGTATTGTCTATCAGTTACTAAGAGAGGAATGTTGACGTCTCCAAACATAATTGTGGATTTGTCTATGTCTACTTTCATCTTGTTTTTGCTTCACCAATTTTTAAAAAATATTTTATTTTATTTTTTATTTTGAGAGAGAGAAAGTGTGCATGCGGGCTGGGGAGGAAGAGAGAGAGAGAATCTTTTTTTTTTTTATTTTTAGAGAGAGAGGGTATAAGTGAATGAGGGGCAGAGAGAGAGAGAATCCCAGGAGGGGCAGAGGCAGAGAGAGAGAAGTGGGACTCACCCAAAGCAGGTCTTGTGTTCCCCTGAAGCGGGGCTCCAGCTCACCTGAAGTGGGGCATGAGCATACCCGACGTGGGACTTGAACTCATGAACTGTGAGATCATGACTTGAGCTGAAGTCAGCTTAAAGACTGAGCCACCCAGGTTCCCGGGAGAGAAAGAATCTTTAAAAAAAAATTTTTTTTTAATGTTTATTCATTTTTGAGAGACAGAGCATGAGCTGGGAAGGGGCAGAGAGAGAGGGAGACACAGAATCCAAAGCAGGCTCCAGGCTCTGAGCCATCAGAACACAGCCTGACACGGGGCTTGAACCTGTGAACTGCGAGATCATGACCTAAGCCAAAGTCAGACGCTCAACCAACTGGCACCCCCCCGGGAGAGAAAGGCACCCCCCGGGAGAGAAAGAATCTTAAGCAGACTCCACACTCAGCGCAGAGCCTGGTGAGGGGCTCAATCCCACCACCCTGGAATCATGATCTGAGATGACATCAAGAATTGGATGCTCAACCAACTGAGCCACCCAGAAGGCCTGCTTCATTAATTCTGAAGCTGTGATTGGGTCCATGTACATTTAGGATTGTTATATCATTATGATGAATTAAGCCTTTTTCATTATAAAATATTCTTCTTTATCCTTGGTAATATACCTTCTTTTGAAGTGTACTTCATTAATACAGTCATAGCAGCTTACAATTAGTGTTTGTATGGTATATATCCATCTTTAAAAAAATCTGTATCTTGGGGCACCTGGGTGGCTCAGTCGGTTAAGCGTCCGACTTCCGCTCAGGTCATGATCTCGCGGTTTGTGAGTTCGAGCCCCACGTCAGGCTCTGTGCTGACAGCTCAGAGCTTGGAGCCTACTTCGGATTCTGTGTCTCCTTCTCTCTCTGCCCCTTCCTCACTTGTGCTCTGTCTCCCTTTGTCTATCAAAAATAAATAAATGTATAAAAAAAATTAAAAAAAAGTCTATCTTTAAGGTGGGTTTCTTATAGACAAGTATAGTTGAATCTTGTTTTTTAAAAAAACTTAGTTGCAGTCTCTGCTTTTGGAGTATTTAGACCATTTATGTAGATCATTCAATGTGATTATTGTGGTGGTTAGATTTAAGTGTATCATCTTGTTATTTGCTTCCTTTTTCTTCTTTTCCTTTCTTCATTTGGATTGAAATTTTTTGGGATTCCATTTAATCTCAACTACTGTCATATTAGCTTTATGTCTTTGCTTAATTATTTTCTTGGCATTTACATTTCTTTATTGTTGTTGGGTTTAAATTTTTTTTTAATATTTATTTTTGAGAGAGACAGAGAGAGACAGAGTGTGAACAGGGGAGGAGCAGAGAGAGAGGGAGACACAGAACCCGAAGCAGGCTCTAGGCTCTGAGCTGTCAGCACAGAGCCTGACGTGGGGCTCAAACCCACGAACTGTGAGATCATGACCTGAGTTGAAGTTGGATGCTTAACCAACTGAGCCACCCAGGTGCCCCTCCCCTTCTTTTAGCTCTTTAAAGATGTTGTTATATTGTCTGTGGTAGTTTTGATTTCTGTTGCTCTGTATATGTTTCTGTTTACCTCTGGCTGCTTTTATTTGTCTTTTCTTTGTGGCTGCTTTTAAGATTTTCTCTTTTCCACTGGTTTTCAGAAATTTGCTTATGATGGATCTCAATATTATTTCTTTGTGTTTATCCTGCTTGAAGTTTATTGAACTTCTGGTTTTATAGTTTTTATCAAATTCAGAAAAATTTCTTCAAATATATTTTTGTTTTCCATTCAGTTTTTCTTTCTGAGACCCTAATTATATTTGACTACTTGGTATTGCACCACAGGTCACTGTTCATTTTGTCTCTTTTCACTCTTTGCTTTATTTTGACCAGTTTCTTTTGCTATGCTTTCAAATTCCCTGATGATTTTCTTCTATAGTGTCTATTCCGCATAAATGATTAATTCAAAGACTGAAGAAATTCTTTTTAACATTCTACTTAAAAGCTTAAAGTAATAGAGGGTATTAAATGTTCAGTTTGTAGGGGTCTCATAAAAAATGGAGAACGACAAGATGAGGAAAGTCTTGGAGGAAGGCGCAGGACAGATGCCCTACGCTTCTTATGTAAAATGAATCCTTCTCAGGCCCTCAAGGTCCGAGGCATGGTGGTAAGAGATATTATTTTTATAAGACAGAAGCCTTTGTATTATGACCAGGAACTTTCCCAAGATGATTTGAGAATCTTGTAGAGATTTGGAATTACTTTCCTTTCTGGGTTTTTGTGTTTTGTGATATGTCCTCCTCTAAACTTTAAAAGCTTTAAAACATCTAAACACTGAAGTGTCCCGGCTCTTTTCCTTATGAGATTGAGTTCAGTTTGTTTTCTTTGCTGTGTTAGGTAGAAGAATGTCACTTGCCAGGCCTTGGAGTGGCTTTGACATTGGATCATACTAAAAATGAAGCTAGTGAAGATGGAGTGAGTGACTTGGTTTGTTTTGTTAGTGGTTTGCTTCTTGGAACAAATGCAAAAGTCCGGACTTGGTTTGGAACTTTTATCCGAAATGGACAGCAGGTGAGATTAAAAATATTTATAGGCTAAAATTAGAACTACCCTACAACCCAGCAATTGCACTATTAGGCATTTATCCATGGGATACAGGTGTGCTGTTTCAAAGAGACACATGCACCCCCATGTTTATAGCAGCATTATCAACAATACCCAAAGTATGGAAAGAGCCCAAATGTCCATCGATGGATGAATGGATAAAAAAAAAATGTGGTGTGTATGTATGTATATATATATGTGTGTGTGTGTGTGTGTGTGTGTGTGTGTGTGTGTGTGTGTGTGTACACACACACACACACATATACATACAATGGAGTATTATTCGGCAATCAAAAAGAATGAAATCTTGCCATTTGCAACTACGTGGATGGAACTGGAGGGTATTATGCTAAGTGAAATTAGAGAAATTAGACAAAAATCATATGACTTCACTCATATGAGGACTTTAAGAGGCAAAACAGATGAACATAAGGGAAAGGAAACAAAAATAATATAAAAACAGGAGGGGTACAAAACAGAAGAGACTCATAAATATGGAGAACAAAGTGAGGTTTACTGGAGGGGTTGTGGGAGGGAGGATGGGCTAAACGGGTAAGGGGCACTAAGGAATCTACTCCTGAAATCATTGTTGCACTATATGCTAACTAATTTGGATGTAAATTTTAAAAAATAAAAAATAAATAATATTTATAGGCTAGGAATCAGGATATTTTGGCAACTAGTAAAAGAGGAAGAAACACTTTTAGAATGATGTCATTAGACCAGTGCTTCTCACACTTTTAGTCTTAGGACCTCCTGACATTTTAAATCACTGAAGGTACCAAAGGGCTTTTATTTATGTGCTTTTTATCTATTGATATTCATGATATTAGAAATAAAACTGAAGATTATGAAATACTTACCTAATTCTTTAAAAATGGCAAAAATAACTTTTTAATAATAACCCTATTAAATGTGAACATATTTTTAATGAAAAATAACCATATTAAAAAAAAAACTTAGTGAGAAGTGTTGTATTGTCTTATATGTTTGCAAATCTCTTTAATGTCTGGCTTAGTTGAACATTTGGAAAACTGTGTTGTACGCTTATGAGAAAATGAGGGTAGAAAAGGCAAATAATGTTTAAGGAGATATTTTTAACCTCTGGACTCTGAAAGAGTTTTGGGAATCTCTAGGGTTCTGGGACAGATCCATGAGAATAGGTCATCAAAATAAGTTGTTATTATAGTCTATAATTTTAATATGTATCTTTTTTTATTATGGTAAAATATACATGATATAAAATTTACTGTTTTAATCATTTTTAAGTGTATAGTTCTGTGGCATTAATTACATTCACGATATATTGCAACCATCACCACTCTTCATTTTCAGCACTTTTTCATCATCTCTAACAGAAACTCTGTACCCACTAAACAATAATTCCCTATTTCTCCTTTCTTTCAGCCCCTGATAACTTCTTTCTACTTTCTGCCTCTATGAATTTGACTATTCTAGGTACCTCATATAAGTGGAGTCACACAATATTTCTCTTTTTAGGTTTGGCTTGTTCTATGTTTTCAAAGTCCATGCATGTTGTAGCATGAATCAGCATTTCTTTTTCAAGGCTGAATAATATTCCATTGTATGTACATACTACATTTTATTTTTTCATTCATCTATTGATGAATATATATTATATTTTGCAACAGTTTTTAAGTTGCAAAATATTTCACTTTTTCAAAGAACATTTCATGGTAACTCTGAAAAGAATCTCTATGAAGGAATCTATGCAGACTGATTTTTATCTTGTTGATGTCAATGAATTAGACGGTAGCATATGTACTGCTTAGTCCTCCAGCCTATATATTTTTTAAGTTTATTTGTTGCTTTTGAGAGAGAGAGGGAAAGAGAGAATCCCAGGCAGGCTCCACACCATCATTGCAGAGTCCAGTGCAGGGTTCAAACTCACAAACTGTGAGATCATGACCAGAGCTGAAATTGAGTCAGATGCTTAAATGGCTAAGCCATCCAGGTGTTCCCACTAGCCTATTTTTTATGCTGCTGGCTCACCATACTTTTCTGTAGACAAGTTCTACTTTATTTCTAGCCCATTTGAGAACTAGTTTTAAGCCTTGATTTTTAAGGGGAAGTTAACATTTATTGCGTACCTTCTATATGCACTGTGTTAAGCATTTTGGTATGCTCCTCTTGTTTGTGATTGTCCTTTATGTGCAGTAAATTTTTCTTATTTGAAGCTAATGTTATTAAAGCAGGTTTATCATATTTTACTTAGAACCATTTTAAAAATAATAACTGACATCTGCCTAGTTCTTTACAATTTAGAACTGCTTTCATATGTGTTACCTTTGTTCATTCTTTCATCTATTTAACAGATACTGTATGCTTGCTATATGTCAGGCACAATGTTAGGCCCTGCCAAGTAATAGATGACTAAGATGTTATCCCTGCCTCAAGAACTATGAGGGTGATAGACTTATAAACTCCTCATTACAACAGCCCTGGAGTTAAATATTACTATTATTATTTTTTAGCATTTACTTATTTATTTTGAGAGAGAGAGAGAGAGAGACAGAGAGAGAGCGAGCCAGTGGGACAGGGGCAGAGAGAGAGGGAGAGAGAGAATCCCAAGCAGCCTCCACAGTGTCACGCAGAGCCCAATGCCAACTGTGAGATCATGACCTAAGCCAAAATCGAGTCAGATACTCAACCTGAGCCACCCATGCACCCCAGGAGTTAAATATTATTAATATTCATTTCCTTGTCATTAAGGACATTGGAGTTCAGAGAGTTAAGTGTACATAGTTAATAGCAAAGCTTTGTTTAAACCCAAGATGTCCTGTCTCCAAGATGTGAGCACTTTCTACTGTATTACATATGACTCTGTTAGTCATTATGTATTTGAAAGTATTTAAATGACATTTTACAGTTCAAATTGTCATTAACTTAGTGTTTTCTGTATAGCCAATCTGGATTAGTGTGAATAGAGTGTTCTTCAAATGAATCAGTGAATTTTCAGTTTTTAATCAGTTGGTTAAAATGAGATTCTACAGTTACAACAGGCTCTTCAAAAGGGTCAATTTCGGGGCGCCTGGGTGGCTCAGTCGGTTGAGCGTCCGACTTCGGCTCAGGTCACGATCTCGTGGTCCGTGAGTTCGAGCCCTGCGTTGGGCTCTGGGCTGATGGCTCAGAGCCTGGAGCCTGCTTCCGATTCTGTGTCTCCCTCTCTCTCTGCCCCTCCCCTGTTCATGCTCTGTCTCTCTCTGTCTCAAAAATAAATAAACGTTAAAAAAAAAAAAAATTTAAAAAAAAAAAGGGTCAATTTCAAGTGTTTAACTGGGGAGCTTTGTTTGAATGTCCTTTTGACTTGGTAAGTGCTCCATGCTCTATATTTTTTTACAGAGAAAAAGAGAGACCAGTAGTTCTGTCCTTTGGCAAATGAGAAGGCAGCTTCTTCTGGAGTTGATGGGCATTCTTCCCACAGTAAGAAGTACCCGCATTGTGGAAGAAGCTGATGTGGAGATGGAGCCCAATGTGTCTGTGTATTCGGGGCTGAAAGAAGAGCATGTTGTGAAAGCCAGTGCACTCTTACGTCTGTACTGTGCTTTGATGGGGATCGCTGGACTCAAGTATTCAATAATTTGATATTTTACCTTTTTATTATTTTATTTTCTTGTTTTTAATTCCAAGAAAGCGAGCCAAAGGCCTTTTATTCAGAGGATTTGGGTTTTCTAATGGGCTTAGGTAGCAGGCTGGCTTATATCAAGAATGAAGTCCTTATATCAAAAACATTCCTAGGTGGGATGTATCCATCTATTTTTGTCAGATTGTAAATAGAATTATGTGAATATGGGAAGGGCCAGAGCAGTTTAAGAAATGTATGACTTTAACACAGCTTGACATGACTATAGTGAATGATCTGTGAGTGATGCTTTACCTAGCCCATGTAGCTAGTTGAAGTAAATCTCTCCTGTGTTTCCTTTCACAACTGAAATCATAAATTATTTAAAATCGATATATTGTGATTATATTTATTTATTTATTTTTAACATTTATTTATTTTTGAGAGACAGAGAGAGAGTATAAGCAGGGGAGGGGCAGAAAGAGAGGGAGACACAGAATTCGAAGCAGGCTCCAGGCTCTGAGCTGTCAGCAAAGAGCCCAACGCGGGGCTTGAATTCACTAACCACGAGATCATGACCTGAGCTGAAGTCGGATGCTTAACCGACTGAGCCACCCGGCGCCCCAATATGTTGTGATTATTAAGCACAAGATTTCTTAGTTAGTCAATGAACTACATCCTTTTGAGTAATGTCCTCAATTGTTACATATACAGTCCTCACTTTGCATGTCTCTGATAAGTCTGGATTTCACTTACCACACTTAGTGTTGGCTTAGTTAAATAACACTGCTCCCTCAACAACTAATGTATCAGTTACTATGATACATTAGCCAAATAATTGTATAAAGTACAAACTTTGCTGAGAGCTCTTCAAGCCCAAGTCATTATGTAAATAACAGATGTACATCATGATCAGTGACTAATCACATCATGTCGTTTAAAGTTGTTGGCGACTGGTCACTGCCAATCTATTATTCGGTTGGTGAACATACAACAAAATGCATAGTTGAACTGTCACCTTGTCTCTCAGTGACACCTTGTCTCGTGTCATTTGAGGAAAATAATTGAAAGAAGGAATCGGCCAAGAAAGATGAAAATGTAGCAAAGAAACAAAAGGTGGTAACACTGAAAGTGACATTTGAACCAAACATAAATAGAAGAAATAGCTGACTGAAGATGTTAACACTGCTGCCATTTGAGAAACACTAGATATGTATCCCACGAACTTAGTAAAGGTGCCCTTGTCAACATGCATGAAGAAAGTCATTGTGGAAAAAGGATGAAGTCCCAGAGGAAGTGATGCTGGCAAAAATCTTCACCTTAAAGGATTTTTCATGACTGAACATAACAAAGAATAAAATGTTGGAATCAGATTCAAACTTAAAAAGGGCTATGACAATTCATCAAGGATTAAGAAAGAGGTTCACTCCACATTATGATATATAGAATGAAAAGAAGGCAAGGGCTATTCAAACTACTGACAAATTTTTTTTTACAAAGAAAACACTTTAATTCCCAGTGTTTGTAATATTTTCAATTACAGAGTGCTATGTAAATATTACTTTGCTATTTTTTCCATTTCCCTATGTATTATGACTGAGAGGAGGTTTTTAATGTTTTGACGTTTTATGATATATTTTTTACACTTTTTTTTAAAGTTCATTTATTTTAGAGAGGAAATGTGAGTGAGAGTGAGCAGGGGAGGGGCAGAGAGAGAGAGAGAGAGGAAGAGAGAGAATCCCAAGCAGGCTCCACACTATCAGTGTGGAGTCCAATGCAGGGCCCGAACTCACAAACCATGAGATCATGACCTGAGCTGAAATCAAGAGTTGGATGCTTAACCGACTGAGCCTCCCAGGCACCCCTGAATGGTTATTTTTATGGTCCCATACTACTCTGCCGAGTGAGGATTGTGTGTATTTGTATCTGAGGAAAAGCACTGGTTGTAAGTGCAACAGTTTTGCTTTTAATGACTTAAGATCTTAAAGACTTTATAAATATGAGGTATCTTTATAAAGATCAGAATTCATATCTGAAAAGTTAAACTGTTTGGGAAGTGTCCCTTCTTCTTCCTTCCTCTCTCAACTAAGAAGAGTAAAGCCTAATAATATATTCATTTTTTAGACCAACTGAGGAAGAAGCTGAGCAATTACTGCAGTTGATGACAAGCCGTCCTCCTGCTACACCGGCTGGGGTTCGCTTTGTTTCGCTTTCCTTTTGTATGCTACTGGCCTTTTCTACACTTGTCAGGTACTTTACTATATAGGTTGCTCTATTTTCTGAAGGTCTGATTTTGTTTGCCTATTAAAATGCATGTATAGCATTAATTAGGAGTGTACTAAAAAAAATTGGTCTAGGGATGGACAGTGGTATTATCTTTTAGTAAATGGTGTCAATAGCATCAATTGTATGCCAGTTAAAGAGTCATAATAGTTCTTCATCATTTGTTAAGGCAAATTCCCTTACTTCCTGTTTCCCCTTCCCTCAGGCAACTTTCAGTTCTTTTAGTGGATTGTTTTGTTTTTTTACTTCCATATCTTTAAATACTGTGTTTGTATTTGCTATATTTTGATCTTGATTTTTCAATTTTAGGAATAATTGTTGATTTCCTACTGTGTATGAAAGATGAATAATTAGTTCTCCTTTCTTCTTTTCCCCCTAGCACATCTATATGTCCTTCCCATCTTCCCATTCTCCTAGTACAGTTACATTGCAATTTTGCTTTGGCAAATACTTAGTTGTTCATATAATACTATTGGGAGCTCAACCATGTAATAGATGATTATTTTTCTTCTGCAAAACTTGCTTTTTGCATTAATAATTATCCTGTATTTTGTTTTCATTTGTTCTTTATTCTTTGTACTTACATTAATGGAACCTCATACTCTCTGCCAATCTTAACCTCCTCCCAAGATATTTCCCAAAGCATTTCCAAGAATACCTCCCAAGGTATTTCTAAGGAAATCTCTCCTCCTAACTGGCTCCAGTCTGAACTGGTTACCTCTGCATCTGGTACACAGCTCTTATCCTGGAATTGCTCTTCATTATTATTTTCACAACTTGCTTCATGTCTCCTTTTTTGGATTTCCTGTTTCCTGCATCTCATATGTCCTTCTTTTAATTGTTTTCTCATTTTGCTTGTTTAGAATCGATATGTGGGAGGTCAGTTATTTTGAGACTGGGTATTTCTGACAATGTCTTAGTTCTGACATGATTAAGTTTCATAGAGTTTAGAATTTGAAGCTGGAAGTAATTTCCTTTGAGAATTTTGAAAGTGTCATTCCATTGTCTTCTGACTTCCAGTGTTGCTGATGAGAAGTCTGATGACATTCTGATTCTTGTTTTTTTGTGTAGCCTGTTTTTTTAAAAATATGGAAACATGGAGGATTAACTTTTTGTCCATAGAGTTTTGAAATTTTTTGGATGATAAGCCTTAGTGTGGGTCTGTTTTTGTCTGTTGTCGTAGATATTCATTAAACCCTTTCAACCTGGGAACTCATGTCCTTTAATCTAGGAAATTTTGTTAAGCTAATTTGTTGGTAATGTTCCAAATGGCTTTTTTTTTTTCTGTCCAAAACCTTCCCTTACTTAGATATTGGATTTCCTGAAATGATTATCTTATTTTCTTATCCTTTCCTGTTTTCCTTATCTTTGTCTTGTTCTCCTTTTTTAAAAAAACAGCTTTATTGAAAGACCATTCACATACCATAAAATTCACCCACTTTAAAGTTTATGATTTAATAGATTTACGTGTATTTACAAAGTTGTACAACCATCACCACAATCCAAATTTTAGAATGTTTTTCTCACTCTGAAAAGATACTGTTCATTCTACCTTCTAAGATTTTTTTTCAACTTTTAATCCTCTGTAGTTTTTGATATCTAAGAGTCTTGTTTGTTTTCTGGTTATTTCTTCTGTATAGTAGCTTCACAGTGGCATGCTTTCTCTGATACTAATCATAATGACTGAAGAGATTTTATTAGTACTGTTTCTTTTCTAAGTTTTTTTTTCCTGCTTTTTTTTGGTCTCTATTTTTCAAGTTAGAAAGTTTTTTCAAGGGTTTGATAAGTCTCTATTTTCTTCCTTCCTTCCTTCCTTCCTTCCTTCCTCCCTCCCTCCCTCCCTTCCTTCCTCCCTCCCTTCCTTTCTTTCTTTCTTTCTTTCTTTCTTTCTTTCTTTTTCTTTCTTTCTTTCTTTCTTTCGTGGGCTCCATGCCCAGCATGGGGCTTGAACTCACAACCCAGATCAAGAGTCACGTGCTCTAATGACTGAGCCAGCCAGGCGCCCCAGGGGCTTGATAATTCTTGATTGTTTATATTTAAATACAAATATAAGTAGGAAAATAAATAAATAAATAAATAAATATAAGTAGGAAACTGATAAGCAGATTAGAATCTTTTAATGTATAGGTAGCTCTTTGGGAAACTTACCATATTCTTAGAGGAGACTTTTGTCTTGTGTAGAGAGTAAAGGCCTGACAAGAAACCCATAAGCAAAGTTAAAAAATGAGGGTTAGGGAACTAAGCTTGTAGTTTAATCATTCACTTAATTCTCCTACATTTTGAACGGTGCTTCAGATATCCCTGGTTGTCCCTTAGTTCAAAGACACCTTCTTTTACCATCTCCAGAGCATAAATCTTCAGTCTTCTCTCTGCTGGGGGAGGGGGATTCATCTAATTGTGTAGAATGGAGGAGGTGATCTGGAGGTCTACTACTTATATAGACTGTTGACCTTTTTAATTTAGGCTGTGTCTTCACTCTTCCTCCTAGAACTGCCTGGAGCTGTCAGTTCCTAAGCTCTTTGGGGATTCTGTGGTATAAAGTGGATTGGCTTTTCCTTCCTGCCAGTTGAGTATTCTGCTTTCTTGCATCTGCTGAATCAGTTACCACTCTTCCATATGTTCTCTTGCTTCCAGTATTCTGTGTTGTTGTCCATCGTCATCATCATATGCATTTATGCCTTTTAGGAAAATCCCTTTAATGTAGTTTGGGGTTTTAGGAGGGTGTGAAATTAGGTAATAAAATGACGTGATTTCTCTTTTCCTGAAGTAATTTCTAAACATTATCTCTAATCTTCATTACTTTTAAAAGGTGGGTATTTTTACTTGTATTTTTGGATAGGAGAGCTAAAGTTCAGAAGGATCATTTACATTTCTTGTTTGAGATTAACAGAGAGAGGATTCCTACTGAGGTCTGCCATGCTCTAAAGGCTATTATCTTTCTACCACATAATACTGTCTTTTTTTAGAGCAATGATTTATGTAGAGTTGAGACTCACCTTTTAAATTTTCTTTACTTGGGTTATCAGGCTTTTCAGTTGCTTTTGTTTTATCCATTTATACCGCAATGAAGTAGAAGAAAATCAATGCAAATTATTTTCACAAGTCAAAGTTGACTTGTACCTTTCGATGTAAATCTAGGAATTCCCTTTTAAAAAGTCATTGTTGGTATGTTTTTATAATCATTTTTTATGTGTGATGAGCCCATGCCTCTTTTTTCTTTTTCTTTTTTTTTTGAATAGTGCTCTCTTATTTCTCTATAGTTTTGAGTTCTGCTCAAAATGTTTTTTACAAAAAGTTTTTTTTTCATTTTATTTATTTGAAAGAGAGAGAGAGAGAGCACAAACAGGGGAGAGGGGCAGAGGAAGAGAGAGAGAATTTCAAGCAGGCTCCATGCTCAGCACAGAGCGTGACGTGGGGCTCAATCCCACAACTTAGGATCATGACCTGACCTGAAATCAAGAGTCAGACACTCAACAAACGGAAGCATCCAGGCACCCGTCTGCTCAAAATTTTTCAAAATTAAATTTTAATTACCTTGTTACTGATCTCATACTCAGTTTGTGACTTTTTGGTGATTGTTTTAACACTAGATTTTTTTCTATATGAAATATCAGCTGTTAATGCAGTTTTTCTAACATTTTAAATCCAAAAGGTCTTTGCTTTTCAAAAAATGTGAGGAAGTTCACTTTCTCCAACTTGTAAATGCAGTAATTAAAACTTTGAGAGGGTTTGACTATTCACATTCATAAAGAAAAGCAAAGGCCCTTATTCTTCATCTCTGGAACTACTTCATTATTTCAGTGACAGGTAATAGCCATTTCAACAAGGAGTTAATTTAAATTGATATTTCAAAATAGCGAAGGAAAAAATACTATCTACTAAAAAATAATTCCAGAATGCTTTCTCATTCTTATGCTAGTATCTCTGATAAACCATTGACTTTTTCATGTTTTATATAGTACACCTGAACAGGAGCAGCTAATGGTAGTGTGGCTAAGTTGGATGATAAAAGAAGAAGCATATTTTGAAAGGTAAGGTGACTCCATTTGTTTCAGTTAGTAAGTTTTTCTTAACTTCTTTTTGGAAATTCATATTTTCTTTTTTGTTTCAACAGTACATCTGGCGTCTCTGCTTCTTTTGGGGAGATGTTGTTATTGGTTGCTATGTACTTTCATAGCAACCAGCTTAGTGCTATCATTGACTTGGTCTGTTCCACTTTGGGGATGAAGGTAATTTTCTTTTATCTTCTTTCTAAGGAAGGTGTTTCTAGGTGGGGCATTTTCTTGTAGTGTACAGTATATTTTGTTTCCATTTTGAAGTAATTTTAGTTTAATAGTTTGAAATTTTATCAGGAAAAAATATATGTTTTGAAAACATTTATTTACAAGAATAATAGATGTTCAATATAGAAAGCATGAGAATACACAAAGGAAGAATATAATTTCATTTTTCAAGATATCAAGGATACTACTGTTCACCTCCTGGCGTCTATTCTTTCTTTACATTGATATATTTTTCAATTTTTCAATTTAAAGAACTTAACCAACATGTGATGACATATCCTCATATCAATATATATTCTAGGGTGCCTGGGTGGCTCAGTCGGTTGAGCGTCCGACTTCGGCTCAGGTCATGATCTTGCAGTTCACGAGTTTGAGCCCCGTGTCGGGCTCTGTGCTGATAGCTCAGAGCCTGGAGCCTGCTTCAGATTCTGTGTCTCCCCCTCTCTCTGCCCCTCCTCTGCTCACACTCTGTCTCTCCCTCTGTCTCAAAAATAAATAAAAACATTAAAAAAAAATTCTGATACAATATCATTTTTATTATGGACTGCATAGTAGTCCATCATATGGACCAATCAGGATTTTCTTAATGGATCCTTTATTTGCCATGTAGATTTCTTACTTTCTGAATAGTGCCTAGATGATTATCCTTATTTATGTAAATACATACATAGGTACTCATATATGTTTATCTTTAAACTTGTTTTTTAAGTAATCTCTGCACCCACCATGGGGCTTGAACTCACAGCCCCAAGATCAAGAGTTACATGCTTTACAGATTGAACCAGCCAGGTACCCCCTTTAAACAATTTTTGGATTATCTCCTTAGGAAAAAGTTCTAGAAGGCAGTTACTAACTAAAAAGAATATAATTATATTAATATAATTGCCAGATTATCTTACTGAAAGTTTATATTGGTTTAACTGTTCTCATTAGTGCATGAAAGTACCAGTTAACTGGACTCTCACCATCACTGGGTGTTACGATTCTTTTTCATCTTTACAAATTTGATTGATGAAAGATGGTTCCACTTACTTTGCATTTCATCGATTACTAGTGAAACTGTGTCTTTTGTGTTTTTTTAAAAGGTTTTTTGTATTAGTTTTTTAATGTTTATTTTTATTTTTGAGAGCAAGAGAGACAGACAGAATGTGAATGGGGCATGGGGGAGAGAGAGAGGGAAACACAATCTGGAGCAGGCTCCAGGCTCCAGGCTCCAAGCTGTCAGCACAGAGCCTGATGTGGGGCTCGAAACCACGAGCAGCGAGATCATGACCTGAGCCAAGGTTGGATGCTTAAGTGCCTGAGCCACCCAGGCGCCCCAAAAGATATTTTCACTTATTTTTTTAAGTAGGCTCCATGCCAATGTGGGGAGAGAACTCAAAACCCTGAGAGTAAGAGTCATATGCTGTACCGAATGAGCCAGCCAGGACCCCCAAAACTGTGTTTATTTTTAATTTATTTTTTAAATTTACATCTAAGTTAGTGTGCAGATACATATATTATATATTATATATATGTATGTATGTGTGTGTGTGTATGTATATATACATATTATATATATAATATGTATATATACTTATTCCCCAGAAAGGTAGCTATTTCACCTTCACTTATGGAATAATCCACTTCTTCCCACTTACTTGAAATGCTGATAGTAGTATTTACTAAGTACTTGTATATGATGAAAAACACACTTTAATGTTGGTTTGAGAAACAACTTTAAAATAGAGTATTTGAACTTTAATTTTATATATCACAGTCATTTTAGATAATAAATTTATTAAAGTGTGCTTCATATATTTTTATGTGCTGAGAATTTTTTTGGTTGTTTTAGATTGTAATTAAGCCAAGCTCCTTGAGCAGGATGAAGACTATCTTCACACAGGAAATTTTTACTGAGCAGGTACTTCTTTTAACTTTATTCTTTAGGTACTTCTTTAATTTTGTTTTACAACATTCATTTGGGGAAAACTTGCATATCTCAGTTTAAGAGTATACTATAGTCCTTTAGTTTCCAATGATAGTTTATTTAATCTCTGAAACTTCTGTAAAGAATAATCCCATTTAAAGTTTACTTTTTTGAGAGAGAGAGAGGGAAGGGTGTGGAAAGGCAGAGAGAGAGTGAGAGGGAAAGAGAGAATCTCAGCAAGGAGCTGATGCGGGGCTCGATCCCACAACTGTGAGGTCATGACGTGATCTGAAATCAAGAGTGGGGGAGCACCAGGGTGGTTCAGTCGGTTGGGCAACTGACTTCAGCTCAGGTCATGATCTCACAGTTTGTGGGTACGAGCCCTGCGTCGGGCTCTGTGCTGACAGCTTGGAGCCTGGAGCCTGTTTCGGATTCTGTGTCTTCCTCTCTCTCTGCCCCTCCCCCACCAAAGCTCTGTCTCTGTCTCAAAAATAAACATTAAAAAAATAATAATAATGAAATCAAGAGTGAGTTGTTTAACCAACGGAGCCCCTCAGGCACCTCTAAAGTTTACTTTTAAAGTATATACTATATACAAATGTATGTTTTAAATTTATATATTTTGGAGATTTTGAGTAAATACTAAGAGTATGGTCTTAGATGTTGATGGTAAGGATCTCACATAATCATTTGGATTTGTCAAGAGAAAAACAAAATATAGACCTGTTTAAACTTTTAGGCTGTAATGTTCATTTCTAACTAAATTATAAGCTAGAGTGTCTACATTCCTTATTCTTGTATTTACATGTTCTTATTTGGCCTTAGTTCTTTTGTCCATGGGTAATCTTAAGGATATTTTGTTTTTTTTTAGCGAGGAGACAATTCTGAAATTTAAAATTAATTCCCAGATTAATTTGTTAATGTAAACCTCAGATAACAAAGAACATACATGTCTTAAAAAATGAGATTCGAAAATACTCATGGATGCATAACTGTTGTTTATTTTAGGGTAATACTCTCATCCCTATACCAAACTCTCTTTTCTCTCCTCAATGTACATACACTCCCACGTACAGACACACATGGTACATAGGAGACTCATAAGTTATTTTTTATGTGTTTATTTGAAATGACTGGAAGATGACTTTGGGAAGGATCTTTGAACAACCATTAGAGGTCTATGCATGACAGAATGAGAATGACAATAAAAATTCCTGTTTATGTCAATGTGATAATTTATATCATATATAAAGAATTTATATCACATATAAAGAACTGATACTTTATAATTGACATATGTTTTTCAAAGCACTTTTTCCCCCTCACAAAAACCTTTTGAGGCAGGTAAGACTATATTGTTCCATTTTATAGATGTGAAAATAGACTCCAAAGATATAATGATTTATGTAAAGTCACTGAGTCCAGATTTTATGATTCCAAATTTTAGATTTTTATTTTACCTTACTACATCACTGTCAACCTATCTATGCTTAAAAACAAATTTAAAAAATTAGAGTGCTTTACAAATTCCTAAATGTATGCTGCCTCATCATTCAGAAGTATTAATTACCATGTAATTAGTTTTTCTCATTCATTCCTAGGGACCGCATTTGTATTAAATATTGACAGTCTACCTGCTAATCTTCCCTGTTTCAGAATAATTTTATATTTGGTTTTATCATATGTATTAATATTGTTTTCCCTTTTAGGTTGTCACAGCTCATGCTGTTCGGGTCCCTGTCACCAGCAACCTGAGTGCCAACATTACTGGATTTTTGCCCATTCATTGTATTTACCAGCTTCTCAGGAGTCGTTCCTTTACCAAGCACAAAGTGTCAATAAAAGTATAACCTTATAGTTATATTTCAAGCTACAACCCAAGTTAATGGTTTTTTTTTTCTAGTTCTGTTTATAGGCTTCTGTGGATTTTGTGTATAAAATATGTCTAATTACTATCCATTTATACATAGTAACTAGGACTATGTATAAATGTATGTATAGTTAATGTCAGATTTTAAAAATAATACAATTCTTAAGTTATTGACAAAATGTACGATGATACTAATCCATTTGAATTTTCAATAATAGCATGTGGCTGTTTCGTTAAAACTTAGTAAGAAATTGCCATTTTCTATACTTTGGTTTTCTTTACCAAACAAAGTTTCTTGTCAGCCATGACCAGCATTTGTACTTTTGTCACAAGGATAGCTAACACCTAACATACATATTTCGATATATTTCCAGTTACTTATAGTTGGCTATATCAGTTAAAAGGTCTTCTAAAGAAAAGGATAAACCCCAAAAATAAAGAAATCTGAGCCTTTTCTGGAGGCTCTTTAATTTATAAAGAATAATGAACACTTATATGCATTGATATATTACCTTTAACTATCCTTGTTTTCATGATTTAGTGAAGTTATTTTCCAGGTAGATTGTATCTTCTGCTTCTTTATATTTTTAACAAATGAAATAGAAAAGATTTAAGAGTCTGAATGCACACCCACCATATCTACATGTCCTCTATCTGTGTGTAGTTAAGTGATAGTCTCTCCCATAAGTAGTTGCCAAGGCCACTTTTTTTTTTAAGTAGTCTCTAAGCTCAGTGTGGAGCCCAGCACGGGCCTTGAACTCACAACCCTAAGATCAAGACCTGAGCTGAGATCGAGAGTCAGGTGCTAAACCGACTGAGCCACCCAGGCAACTCATCACTTTCTTAATCTATCCGAGGATTTGCTATAAAGAGTTGTTCCTCTCCCTAAATTCCTCTGTGCTATGGGGTCTATACCTAAATATAGATATAGTAGTGACTTACATATTTTTCCTACTACTTAAAAACTAATAGACTAAAAACCCAAAGTCCATATTTGAAACCCAGACTCATCATTTTAGATTTATCTTCTACTAGACAATAGTCTTGATTAAGATATAACAAGTAATTCATATTTTAAAATCAAAGACAGTTGTGAAACTGGGTAATATATTTATAACTGCTAAAAGTTAATAGTTTCAGTGATTCATAAATCATGTAAAATTGTATGTACTTATTAAATTTTACTTGCTTTTTCTTATTGCCATAATTGATTTAGTGCCTATAACCTTCTTTTTTAGGACTGGATTTATAGACAGCTTTGTGAAACCTCTACTCCACTCCATCCTCAATTACTTCCTCTGATTGATGTATACATAAATTCCATACTTACTCCAGCATCTAAATCTAATCCAGAAGCCACAAATCAGCCAGTCACAGAACAGGAGATCCTCAGTATTTTCCAAGGAGTCATTGGGGTAAAGTAGTAGTTCTTGTACATTTTTCTGATTTTTATTTTATTTTATTCTTCTGACTTGTTTCATATTATTTCTTTGATTATTAGAGGACTTCTGGGTGGTTCTGAACTTTAAATGAGATAAAATTTCTTCAGCTCACTTAGGAAATTTATAGGTATGTTATTAGTTCCAAGTGGTTTGTTGAAGAGGCACTTTTTGAGGAGTTCTTTTAAAAGGTCCGTTTTAAAGTCTAAAGAGTGCCCCAGAGAGTGTGTGCTTAACACAGGACTCTGTGACATTACAATACATTCAAAAGATGTTTGTTTAACTTCCTGGGAATCTAAGATCTACTTAGATTCAATTGGGCAACTTGAAGAAAATTTTTTTTGTCCATTTCTTAGAAGGAAAAGATGGTTGTATTTTTCATAAATATATTCAGACGTAAAATATATATTTTTTAGGAGTTATGTTCTTCATGGTGATTTCAGGTACTACTTGAGACTCCAGTAAACCTTTTTCAGAAGCAGCCTGATAGAATTGCTGTTGAGGAAAGCTGAAGTCCTTTTTTTTTTTTTTTTTTTGTCTTAAAGACTGTTAAGCATGTTGCCTTTCATCTTCCATACCATCTCAAATTTAAACTTCAAGTTGTCTCTGAGTTTAATACAAACATGGCAATGTTTCTCCCATTTTATCTGCTCTTGGGAATAGTAACACTGAATAGTCTATGTTAAATGATTTTCCCATCAAAAAAGCAGTCATGAAATTTAACAGTATTTTAAAGTATTTATATTATTACCTCCAGGGTGACAACATCCGTCTTAATCAACGTTTCAGTATCACAGCACAGCTTTTGGTGCTTTACTATATACTGTCTTATGAGGAGGCTCTCCTAGCAAACACGAAGACTTTAGGTAAGGTGTACATGTATATAGGGGAGTGTTTCTAGTGATCGTTCATTTGATTTGCTTATATTGTGTTATTTTCCAAGCTGTCATGAGAAAATAAGGTCTAGTATACTAACAAATTCCAGTATCATTCTGTAGTCTTTGCAATGTAGGCATTATATACTCTGATGCATAAATACATGTATGTATGGGCACATAACCACCCCTTGAGGCTCAGTCTTCTTTTTTTTAGCAGGCTAAATTAATAATGGCCTAATTGCCTATATTTTAGCAATTTAGTGACTCTACTAAGTACCTATAAATTAAGAGATAAATCTGAAAGAAGTAACTGAAATTTTTTTGCTTGATTTCAATCTTTGCCCTGCCTTCCTTCCATTAGTATGAAGAATACCAACTATTCAAAAACAGGAGAAAAAAACAACAGAAGAGTTTCATTTTGCCATTAAAATTATCACTGAACTGGGCTTTCAAACAGCAACTTTAATATCAGAAGATCAGATTTAACATAGAAGATATTGGTATAAAGTAGTATGCTCTTCTATATTTGAAAAAGAAAATTCACCTGTGTTTTAGGCTTGCTAAGTGTATGTAGTTCCATACTGAACAAAAAGTGTCATTAGAAAGCTGTAGGCATTTAGTATGTAATACAGGGAAAATTCTTGTAAGGGCTGTTATTTTGCTGAGTGATTTTACTTTTTGAGAGCTATAAATCAAAGTTACTATTCAGTGTTCGGCGGGTCAGTTTCTTTTATTTATCTGAAGTATTGGGTTTTAAGAATACTGTGGATTTCTCAGCTGCTTTCTTTCCTGACTATAATCATTAGGGTTATATGGATGATATCCCTTAACTGTAATTATAATCTTAGTCATATTAGCCACAAGATGGGCTAATAATAGGCAGTAGATAGTAGTCTCTCACTTTTATCCACATATAACTAATTCTGTTAAAAAAAAATGACACTTGTGATTCAGTAGACCATAGAAGAATAAATTACAAGAAGGTGGTCTGGGGGAGAATTCAGACCATTCACACTGTAGCTGGAACCAAGATACACTCTTATTTTTTATATAAATTAATGTCTAGCAAAAAATTTTTTTAATACAGGAACGTACAGAGAGTAGTATAGTCAACTCTTATGTGTATACCATGCAGAATTAACAAGTACTCAGGGTTTTTTAGGACTGGAGCAATCTTTAAAGATTATATATTCCAGTCCCCAGTGATATGCTTAGTTCAACTCTGTTCCTGTTAAGCCTCTGTTCTTTGCTCAATAATCTGATGGATCTCAGTTGGAAAGTTAAGGATTTTAGGTTAGGAGTACAACTTGGCCTGGATTGAATCTGGGAAAGGAACTGGGGCATTTGAGGAAAGTTATTAAGTTTTTACAAGATTCTAGGGAAAAGATAATGGTGTTTTGGACTGATAGTGCATATGTATTTTTCAATTAGAGTTGAAATGTTTTGCTGATGAATTCATGAGATTTGAGAGACCTGAGCCAAAGTTAATGTGGAGCCTTTTGGCCTGAGCCTAAAGGACAGAATGGCTATCAACTGAAATAAAAGAGCCAGGGGAAGGAGCAGATTTGTGGAGGATCAGGAGCTCAGTTTTGGACATGTTAATTTTGAAATGTGTGATAAACTTTCAAATGGGGATGTTAAGGAGATAGTTATATATACTGGCCTGGAATTCAGGGGAAATAACTAGACTTTGAGATTCTTCAGCATATATATGATATTTAAAATCATGACATTAAATAGGATCACAAAGGACAAGAGTAAAGTGTGGGAGAATCAGGAGGTTATGATGTCCTGGAAGCCAAGAGAAGATGTTTCTGAAGATACAGTGATCCCCTCTGTCAAATGATGTTTCTAGTAAGTTAAGGTTTGGACTGAGGCTCAGCTGATGACTGCATATTGCTTGCTGGAGGTCATTTGACTTTTACAGTTTTACTAGTAAAGTGGTAGGAGAAAGCCTGATTGTAGTGAATTGAAACAAAAAGTAGAGGAGATATACTGAAGACAGTGAGTAGAGACAGGTCTTTGGAGAAGTCATAAAGAAAGGAAAGCAATGAATGTGATAATTGGAGAGGAAAATGAGGTCACGAGAGGGCTTTTTTTTTTTAAGGTGAAAGAGTTTAGGGAATGCTTGTATGTTGTTGGGAGTAATCTAATGGAGAGGCAAGGTTGATAATGCTGAGGACAGAACCCCTGGACTGATGTCCTTGAGAGGTGATGGATGTGGAAAACAAATAGAGAGATCTGTCTTTTTCTTTTTGGTTGAGGAGACTTTTTCCTAGTCTAGTTTTTCATCTCCAAGGGGAATAAATAACTGCAGAATATGTCTCAACATAAGAGAACTTTGCTCTTTCACATTCAAAATGGTAATTCTGCCTCACATTTAATTCCTACATGTGAAGTTGTATTCTGGTTTTAGTACATTGTTAAATGTTCTGTGGTTTTGGCCCTTATAATAAAAATTACTGGTAACCACCAGGTAGCTGAAGATGCTCACATATGGAATTCTGAAATTTCAGTTAGAACCAAGTATTGGATTATCATGGCCATTAAAGTGCATATGAGGGCATCTGGGTGGCTTAGTTTGTTAAGCATCGACTCGATTTTGACTCAGCTCATGATCTCATAGTTTATGGGATCAAGTCATATATCAGGCTCTATGCTGACAGTGCAGAGCCTGCTTGGGATTCTCTATGTCCCTCTCTCTCTCTGCCCCTCCCTCTCATATGTGCACGCTCTCTCTTTCTCTTTCTCAAATAAACGTTGGAAAAAAAGTGCATATGTGTCTATATATTTTTCGTATGCACATATATTTTTGGTTTGTTTAAAAATATTTATATTTGTTTATATTTATACCATGTATATTAATTTTAGTTAAATATTGTATTGATCCAGAAGAATATATGTAAGAAATAGAGTGCTATATTAAATCCCAGTGTACTAATACCTAATTAAAATATGAGCATTACCATTATAGTTCCAGTTTTTAGACTTAAAAAATGTTTCCTGTTTATTACATCTAAAGACTTTATTACCTCTCTTTCTGTCCTTCCTTCTCTTGCTCTCTCGAAAATAAATAAACACTAAAAAAAAAAATAGAATGCAGTAACTTTTAAGCAAACATTGGCCAATGTTATTTTTTTTTAATGTTTATTTTTGAGAGAGAGAGAGAAAGAGAGAGAGAGAGAGAGAGACAGAGCATGAGAGGGGGAGGGGCAGAGCGAGAGGGAGACACAGAATCCAAAGGAGGTTCCAGGCTCTGAGCTGTCAGCACAGAGCCTATTGCAGGGCTTGAACCCACGAACTGTGAGATCATGACCTAAGCCAAAGTCAGATACTTAACCGACTGAGCCATCCAGGCACCCCATTGGCCAATGTTATTTATTGGCAACTTCAAGTTTTAGAGCTTTAAAATAAAGTTTGGACAAAAAAGTTGTATGACCATATTTTAGAGTAACAGTATAAGAATTTTAAAAACTTATTTCATTGTTTACCTACCTAATTGTACCTTATTTGATGCAAAGGAGCTGGATTTAAAAAAAGAAAGCATTTATTAGAAGTTGTGTTTACTGGAAAAAAATCTAGGAAATGAGAAAAGTAAAAAGATTGAAATATAAACCACCCATAATTCTGCTAATCACCATTTGAATTTTCTTAGAAAACCTTTCAGTCTTTGCACAGATGATAGCTTTTACAAAGTCAGAATCATAATACATTTTTTTAAAGATTTTATTTTTAAGTAATCTACACTCATTGTGAGGCTCACAACCCTGAGATTAAGAGTTGCGTGCTCTACTGATTGAGACAGCCAGGCATCCCAGTAATACATATTTTTTTAATCTAACCTTTCTCCTTAATACATTTTAAACACTTGCCTATTATAGTACATTTTCAAGGGCATCTTTAAATAGCTGTACAATATTTCCTCATAAATATCTCATTACTAACAAACTTCTTTTTGTTGGACATTTAAACCGTTTCCAAATTTTGCCATTATAAACAGTGGAGGAATGACTGTTAGAGCTAACTTTGTACATAGGCATGATTATTTCTGTCCTTAGGAGAGATTCCTAGATATAGAATTACTAAGTCTAAGATTCTGAAAAATTGTAAGATTTAAAAAATGAACAAGGTTGCCTGGGTGGGTCAGTCAGTTAGGCGTCTGCCTCTTGATTTTGGCCCAGGTCGTGACCTCTGGTCAGTGGGTTTGAGCCCTGTGTTGGGCTCTGCACTGACAGTGCAACGCCTGCTTGGGATTTTCTCTCCCTCTCTCTTTGCCCCTGTCCCACTTGTACTCTCTCTCTCTCTCTCTCTCTCTTGCTCTCACTCTCAGAATGAATAAATAAAATTTATATAAAAAAGATGAACTGCCATATTGCTTTCCAGATAGGTTATACCAATATAGACTCCTATATTTGCATAAGATGTGAGTGCTTTTTTATAATATAGAGTATTATTATTTATGGTGTTTAAAAAAATTTTTTTTGATGTTTTATTTATTTTTGAGAGACAGAAAGAAACCAAGCTTGAGCAGGGGAGGGGCAGAGAGAGAGGGAGACACAGAATCTGAAGCAGGCTCCAGGCTCTGAGCTGTCAGCACCTCGGTTTATGGTGTTTTTTAATTATAAAATTTTGGGGGGAAGAAAATCTTCCAAAGCTAGGTACTAACGTTCATATAACTAATCACCTATATGTTCTTTTAGGACCTTATTATTTCATTTTTAAAATTTAAGTATGCCTTTAATTAATTTTGGTGTAAAGTATGGGGTACAGATCCAATTTTATTTTTTTATAATTGGCTATTTGTCAACATCACATAGTGAATAATCTGTCATTTTCCTATTGCTTTGGAAGGTCGCTTTGATGTACATTGAAGTTTTCTTACAAACCTATGTCTGATTTTGGATTTTCTTTCTTAAGTTCCAGTTACTTTCATCATAACTTCTTGTTCAGAATTTTTGTCTGTTCTTACATGTTTAATCTTTCACATGAACTTTCCAGAGAAGATTATTATGCTGGGATTTTTGATCAAAATTATGTTAAGTTTATAGATTTGGAGAGAATTTACCATCTTTACAATATTAAGTCTTCCCATCTAGATATATGAAATAATTTTCTTTCATTGTTAAAATTTAAGCTTCATGAGGACTGATTTTTGTCTGTTTTTCTGCCATTGTATCTAGATCTAGTATATTCCTTGACACATATAGTTAGTAAATGTTTTTTGAATGAGTTCAAATTTATTTAAGTTTCAAAATTTATTCAAGTTTTTTTGCGTCTGCCAATAAAATTTTCCTTTATATAGGTTCTGGATAATCTTCTAACAAGTTATCACTGGTTATAGGAAAGGTATTGGTGTTTAGTTTGGATTAGTTAAGCTCTGAATTTCTTAGAGTACCATTTAAAAAATAATTTATCAAGTAAATACTTTTTTGGCAGTTATTGAGATGATTTGTTTGGTCTATTTATATAATTCATTGCAAAATTAATATCTTTATATTCCTGGAATGTATCCTACTTGGTTTTGGTATGTTATTCTTTTAGTATGGTGCTAGGTTTGATTTGCGTGTTGTTGTTTTTTTTTTTTTTCCATCTGTATTTAAACAAGTGAAATTGACCTTTTTTCTTCTTTCTTTTTTCTCTTTCTGCTTTGGTATCAAGTTTACACTAATTTCTACGTGAATTATTTTCTATCGGATTTTTTTAAGGATTAAAATGTCACAAAAACTAGGGGCAATGTAAATAATATTCAAAGTATTTCTACAGTTTTGTTGGGGATGAGATTAAATGTTAGATTTGACTCTTTGAAAGCCATGCATTGGAAGAAGTTTGGAAATATGATTGTTGTCAAATTACAGTTTATCTTTTACTGAAGGATTAAGAATATCTTTGATGCTGTATTTCACAGAGATGTTAAAGAGAAATAAGTGCTTTAGGCAGGGCCTCATGGGCTGCTAGTTCTTTGATGGAATCATTAAAATGTGATCAGGATTTTGTCTTCATTTTTATAGGTCCAGAAACTTAAATATTGATACTTTACACTAAATTAATCTTGGAGACTATAGATCTTAATAATACCAGTTAACATTTGAGTGCTTGTCATGTGCCAGACATTATTTGAAGCACTTTACATGTGTTAACTCATGTAAACCCTCAAAACAATTCTATGAGATGAGTACTGTTTCTGTGATTTTACAGGTGAGAGCACTGAGGCACAGGGAAGTTAAGAACTTCCCTAAGCTGAACTTCCCTAAGCAATAAGTGTGGGAACCAGGATTTGACTATCACTGGAACACCTGTGTGTGTGTGTGTGTGTGTGTGTGTGTGTGTGTGTGTATGTGTGTGTGTACTTTATTATTTAACATATCTATCTTTACTAATTTATATATAAGTATTCTGTGTAAGTATAGTCAATCTATTACTTTCTCTTTAAAGTACCATTTTATGTGTTTTTTTCCTCTTTAGTGTTATTTTATACATTTTATACAATTTTATTTTATATCAAGATGAGCCATAGGGCTGTGGTTTCAAAATGGGTTTTTAGTATTGAGGTTTTTTTTCTTTTTCTTTTTTGAACCCCCCCTTCACCTGTTTCTTCTATCCCCCACCCCCTGCTTCTGGCATCCACCAATCTGTTCTCTGTATCTGCGAGCTTTTTTTTTTTTTTTTTAAGATTCCACATAAAAGAGATAATATGGTATTTGTCTTTCTCTGACTTTTTTCACTTAGTGTAATGACATCGAAGTCCATCTGTGTTGTTGAAAATGGTAAGATTTCATTTTTTTTTATGGATGAATTATATTACACACACACACACACACCCCACATTTTTCTTTATCCATTCATCCATTGATGGACACCTAGGTTGTTTCCATATTTTGGTTATTGTGAATAATGCAGTGAACATGGGGGGATCTTTTCAAGTTAATGTTTTCATTTTCTTCAGGTAAATTACACAAAAGTGGAATTGCTGGATCATATGGTTGTTCTATTAATTTTTTCAACTTTTTAATTTTTAAAATTTTTATTTTTTAAAGATTTTTTTTTAAGTTTATTTATTTATTTTGAGGGAGAGAGTGGGGAAGGGGCAGAAATAGTGGGAGAGAGAGAATCCCAAGTAGGTTCCATACTGTCAGCATGGAGACTGGTACAGGGTTTGATCTCACGAACCATGAGACCATGACCTGAGCCAAAATCAAGAGTTAGATGCTAAACAGATTGAGCCATCCAGGTGCCCCTCTATTATTGATTTTTTGAGGAACCTCCATATTGACTATACCCGATTTACATTGCCATCAGTAGCACATAGGGTTCCCTTTGCTCCACATCCATGGCAACACTTATTTCTTGTCTTTTTTGGTAATAGCCACTCTAACAGGTGTGAGGTGATGGCTAATTGCAGGGTTTTTTTGCCTTTCACTGATGATTAATGATGTTAAGCATCTTTTTATATACCTATTGGCCATTTGTATATCTTCTTTGTAAAAATATACATTTAGGTTTTCTGTCCATTTTAAAATCAGATTTTTTTTTTTTTGCTGTTGAGTTGTATGAGCTATTTTATATATTTTGGGCATTAGCCTTTTATCAGATTTATGATATGTAAATATTTCCTCCAGTTCATTTGGTTGCCTTTTCATTTTGTTGATGGTTTTCTTTCCAGTGCAGAAGCTTTTTAGTTTAATGTAGTCACACTTGTTAATTTTTGCTTTTTTTTTTTTTTTTTTAAAGTTTATTTAGTTTGAGAGAGAGAGGGTATAAGTAGAGAAGGGGTAGAAGGAGAGAGGGAGAGAGAGAATCCCAAGCTGGCTTTGCACCATTAGTGCAGAGCCTGACGCAGGGCTCAAACCCACTGACTGTGAGATCATGACCTGAGTCAAAATCAAGAGTCAGATGCTTAACTGACTGAGCCACCCAGGTGTCCTGCTTTTGGTTTTGGTGTCAGAGTCAAAAAATCACTGCCAAGACCAAGAAGTTACCACCTACGTTTTCTTCTAGGAGTCATAAGGTTTTAGGTCTTCTGTTAAAGTCTTTAATCCATTTTGAGTTAATCATTGTGTGTGGTGTTAGATAGTTGAGCTTTATTCTTTTGCACGTGGCTGTCCAGTTTTCCCAACACTGTTTATTGAAGAGATTGTCCTCTTGCTCATTATATATCTTTGTCTCCTTTGTTGTGGATCAGTTGACCATGTATGCATGGGTTTATTTCTGGGCTCTCTACTTTGTTCCATTGATCTATGTGTCTGCTTTCATATAAATACCAAACTTTTAATTACTATAGCTTTGTAATATAGTTTAAAATCAGAGGGGCGCCTGGGTGGCTCAGTCGGTTGGGCGGCTGACTTTGGCTCAGGTCATGATCTCGCGGTCTGTGAGTTCTGTGAGTTCGAGCCCCGTGTCGGGCTCTGTGCTGACAGCTCAGAGCCTGGAGCCTGTTTCAGATTCTGTGTCTCCCTCTCGCTGACCCTCCCCTGTTCATGCTGTCTCTCTCTGTCTCAAAAAAAAAAAAAAAAAAAAAAAAAAAATCAGCATGCTCCTTCTAGCTTTGTTTTTCTCTCTCAAGGTTGCTTTTGGGTTTTCTGTGGTTTCATACAAATTTTAGTATTATTTGTTCTAGTTCTGTGAAAAATGTCGTCAGAATTTTGATAGGGATTGCACTGAATTTGTAGATAGCTTTTGATGATATGGACATTTTAATAATATTGATTTTAAACAGTCCAAATGTTACAAATAACAAATTATAAATAACAAATATTATTAATTTGTGTCCTCTTTAATTTCTTTCATTGATGTCTTACAGTTTTCAGTATTCAGGTCTTTCACCTCTTTGGTTTAACTTATTCTTAGGTATTTTATTCTTTTTGATGTAACTATAAATGGGGTTGTTTTCTTAATTTCTCTTTCTGATAGTTCATTATTAGTGTATAGAAATGCAATAAATTTTTGTGTATTGATTTTATATCCTGCAGTTTTACTGAATTGATGTTTTTAATAGTAGACTTTTTATTTTAGAAAGAGTGCAAATGGGGGAGAGGGACAGAGGAAGAGAAAGAGAATCCTAAGCAGGCTCCACAACCCTGGGATCATGACCTGAACCGAAATCAAGAGTTAGACACTCAGCTGACTGAGCCACCCAGGTGCCCCCTGAATTCACTTATTCTAACAGTTCTTTTTTTTTTAATGTTTATTTATTTTTAAGAGAAAGCGCGAGCGGGGGAGGGGCTGAGGGGCTGCAGAGGATCTGAAGCTGGCTCTGTGCTAACAGCAGAGAACCAGATGTGGGGTTTGAACTCATCAACTGTGAGACCATGACTTGAGCCAAAGTTAGATTCTCAACCCACTGAGCCACCCTGGTACCCCATATTCTAACAGTTTTTTGATGGAGTCTTCATATGTCATCTGCAAAGAGTGACATTTTTACTTCTTCCTTTCCAATTTGGATGTCTTATTTCTTTTTCTTTCCTAATTGCTCTAAGACTACTTCCTTCACTAGTAAGTGTTGGAATCCCAATTTGACTGTCATTAGAACCTATTCTGTTTAACTGCCTTCTGAAACGTGTTCTTAATGGAATTCATACAAAATTGGTATGGAAAACTAGGAAGCTAATTTATTAATTTACAAGGGAGGTTATGTTTAGTCAAGAGGTATATGGTCTATATAGGCAATGATTCTCAACCTTTACTCTAACACTTGGACTTATGTACTTCTTGTCTTCAAAAAAAAAATTGTTGAGTTTACACTTTGTGGTTTGTATTTGAAAAAAGGGTAAGCATATTGCATATGCTTTTTTACACTATGAACATCCTGGTTGATCATATAGTCCTATGGTGTATAATAAAGTACCTTGGAATGAGAGGAGGGTGCCAGGCATATAGAATATGATGGAGATGAGACAAAAAAAGATAAGCATCTGACTTTTGATTTTTGGCTCAGGTCATGATTTGATGGTTCGTGGGATTGGGCCCACATCTGTGCTAACAGCACAGAGCCTGCTTGTGATTCTCTCTCTCTGTCTCTCTCTGCCTGTGCATGTGTGCTCTCTCTCTCTCAAAATAAATAAATAAACGTAAAAAAAAAAAAAGATAGTGTTGATTGGTAGGTACCTTTATTCTGTAGGATATAGGAATCCACTGAAGGATTTTGAGCGTGTAACCGGAGGCACGTGATCTGGTAAAATCTGTATTTACATAAGAGGACTATGGCAGCAATGTGAAGGATGGATTAAAGAGAAGAGAAATTGGAAATAGGGAAACTAATCCATAATAGATATTTAAGCAAATGAGTAGGTACTGATTTAAGACCACAGAAAAAGAAGAGAAATTAAGATGGACTTGTTTTATTTATTTATTTATTACTTAAAAAAAATTTTTTTTTAATGTTTATTTTTGAGAGAAAGAGAGCACAGGGGAGGGGCAGAGAGAAATGGACACACAGAATCTGAAGCAGGCTCCAGGCTCCAGGCTATGAGCACAGAGTCTGATATGGGGGAAGGGTGGGGGGGTGCGTGGGTCAAACCCATGAGATCATGGGCCTGAGCCGAAGTCAGACACTTAACTAACTGAGCCACCCAGGTGCCCCTTTATTTATCTTTTAAAAAGATTTTATTTTTAAGTAATCTTTACACCCTGTGTGCGGCTCTAACTCACAACCCTGGGATCAAGAGTCACACGTTCTACTGACTAAGCCAGCCAGCTGCCCCTAAGATGGACTTGTTTTTTTAAAAAAAGGAATTGTTTGCTGGCTAAAGATAGAAATTGTGAGAGGGCAGTCAAATTCATACTGCCCAACTTCCTTTAAAAAGAGTGGATCCTGAGAAACTTAACAAGACCATGGGGGAGGGGAAGGAAAAAAAAAGTTAGGGAGAGAGCCAAACCTTAAGAGACTCTTAAAAACTGAGAATAAACTGAGGAGGGCTGATGGGGGGTGGGAGGGAGAGGAGGGTGGGTGATGGGCATTGAGGAGGGCACTTGTTGGGATGAACACTGGGTGTTGTATGGAAACCAATTTGACAATAAATTTCATATTAAAAAATAAATAAAATAATAAACTAAAGAAAAAGAGTCGGTCACCTGGGCATCTGGGTGGCTCAGTTGGTTAAGTGGCTGACTTAAGGCTCAAGTCATGATCTCATGGTTGGTGGGTTTGAGCCCCACATTGGGCTCTGTGCTGACAGCTTGGAGTCTGGAGCCTGCTTCATGGATTCTGTGTGTCTCTCTCTTTTTGCCACTCCCTCGCTTGTGCTCTGTCTCTCAAAAATGAATAAATGTTTAAAAAAAAATTTTTTTTTTTAAGTCAGTCACCAGTATAATATATAATATAATTAAATTAAGACTATTGGAGTCATGAAGCTTTAAGCCATATGGTCATGGCTACATTTAGTCTTCCTAATTAGTTTTGGGAGAGTCTTGACTTATTGGGGTTTTTTTTGTTTTTTGTTTTGTTGGTTTTTGTTTTTTAGTGTATAACACTTCTGCAGATGGCTTCTCTTCACGATTTTTTTCCCTACTAGTTTCAATGTAGGGGCATTTTCCAGATCTTCCCCTTAGATATGTTCTTGCTTTTCCTGTGTATCCACTATTAGGTAATGATTCTTCATTTTTTGTGAAGTATATTCACAGGGTAAGTGAATGAAATGCAATTTAATGTTTTTTGTTCCATTTAGGTTGAAGGTTAAGATTGCTGTTGTTTGTTACACTGTTTTTATCTTACACTTTTTATCTTTGACAGCTGCTATGCAAAGAAAGCCCAAATCATATTCGTCTTCTTTAATGGATCAGATTCCTATCAAATTCCTTATTCGACAGGCTCAAGGACTGCAGCAAGAGTTGGGAGGTATTTGTTTTGCTTGCTTTTTACTGCTAACGTTTATTGTTAAAAAATGCGGTACTGTTTATAATGTTATAAAGTGTAATAGGTGCTTGATGGTAAAAAATCCAACAATTCAGAAGTGAATTCCTCTTTACATACCTATCTTACTCCTTGCATTTACCCTTCCCCAAAACCCAGTTTTATTTTGGAATGTAATTTCAGACATTTTTTCTGGTAAGTCGAACCATATGAAATTGCAGGTATTCAACTTTTTTTGACCTACAAAAATACAGTTTCATATGGTTAAAGCTAATAGCTACACACATGTAAAACAATTGTTTTTTTAAACTATAAATGGTATTATACCCTATCTCTTTTGATACTTGCTTTTTTCTTTTGGTGTCTTAGAAATGTTTTTATGCCAGTACATGTAGATCTACCTTATTGCTTTTAATTGCTCCATAATTTTCCATACCACAGAATTACTAGATTTTTACTGTAAAACTGTCAAATAGACATATAGTAATATTTTTAGAAATTCAGGGTTTTTTTTAATGTTTTTAATGTTATTTTTGAGAGAGAGAGAAAGACAGTGTGAGGAGGAAGGGGCAGAGAGAGAGGGAGATACATGATCTGAAGCAGGCTCCAGGCTCTGAGCTGTCAGCCCAGAGCCTATCACAGGGCTCCAACTCACTGACTACAAGATCATCACCTGAGCTGAAGTCGGACATTTAACTGACTGAGCCACCCATGCGCCTCTTAAAATTCAGTTTTTTTCTTAATTTGACACCACTCTTTGTAATGTTTGAGTGTGGGTTTTTTGTTTGTTTCTCTGAAGTTGGAGTTTTCTTTTTCTTTCTTTGTTATGGTTGGTTTCAAGCAGGAACAAAGATGACCTTCTTTGGTCACATTTAGTCAGACGTCTGCATTTATTTACTTATATCTTTGCATAATCTTTTCCAAGGAAATAATGTTTTATTTGACAATGTTTGGCAAGTAACATTTTATTGAAGAGATTATGAAGTGTATATTAATTTTCACTATTGTAGGTACTCATTTTATGACTGTTTTGGGATAGTCTTAACTGTACACGTAGTTGTGCATTTAGATATTTAAACTTTAAAATAATACCACTTTTGGGGTGCCTGTGTGGCTCAGTCAGTTAAGCAGCTGACTTTGGCCCAGGTTGTGATCTCGCAGTTTGTGAGTTTGAGCCTTGCATCGGGCTCTGTGCTGACAGCTTGGAGCCTAGAGCCTGCTTCAGATTCTGTGTCTCCCTCTCTTTCTCTGCCCCTCCCCTGCTCGTGCTCTGTCTTTCTCTGTCTCTCAAAAACAAACATTAAAAAAAAAAATTAAACCACTTTTGATTGTTGCAGCATTTTTCAAATAGAAATATTAATTTTAAGCAGTTTCTGTGACAAAGGAAGCAGATACTGCCCCTCCTGGGACTGAGCAGTGGTATGATTTGATCTAAGTTGCATAATAAGGAGATGATTGGATGAAAAGTACTGTTATTACACCTAATACTGTTACTACTAGTCTTACAACTCTGATGAGGATGATAATAATAATATAGTAACAACAATATTTTTGTGCCATTTAGCATAGTGGTACTTCATGTATCTAATTAAGACATTTTGTACACTATCATTTATTTTATCGTTATTGATATTATACAGTAATAGTCATGAATAGTCAAACTATGCTATAAGCATAGCATAGCATAGTCTTGTTACAAGCAAGACTTTGATTTAGTAAAAGGAAGTTTCCTATTCCTTTTGAGCTTCCTTAACTCTTCTTGAAGGAAGGCCAATGCAGTGTCTTGTAGGTGTCATCAGTACTGCTTTGGTTGGCTGACATACTTAGCTATATGATTCAGGGAACTTTAAAAAATGTCTTTCAGTCTGTTTCCTTACAGTAGAATGAAGACAATGTTACTTACCTTGAAGGGCTGCTAGGGAGAAATGAAAAAATGTACATAGAATGCTTGAGATCTTTTAGGTACTCAAAGGGGGCAATTTTGATTTTTTACCCATCTGTAGCAGTGATTCTTAACTGGGCTGGAAGAGAGCATGTGTTCTTCTATCGAAGCCTGTCAGAATTTCTCAGTGAGGCCTTTTTCAAACCATATATGATCTTCCCAAAATGGACATGCTTTTCACCTTTTTTTTCCTCCCTCCCTCTTGAACTATTGCTATGTCAAGTGACTTTTCCTGATGGGAGACTTTTTTTTTTTTTTTTTTTTTTTTAACGTTTATTTATTTTTGAGACAGAGAGAGACAGAGCATGAATGGGGGAGGGTCAGAGAGAGAGGGAGACATAGAATCAGAAGCAGGCTCCAGGCTCTGAGCTGCCAGCACAGAGCCCGACGTGGGGCTCGAACTCACGGACCGTGAGATCATGACCTGAGCCGAAGTCGGACGCTTAACCGACCAAGCCACCCAGGCACCCCCTGATGGGAGACTTTTATATTAGGATAGGGTAGAAGAAAGCTTGAGAACTTTTGATAAAACTTGTAGTTTCTACCTTTTTGTGTATCAAATCACTTGGGGATCTTAAGCAGATTCTCTAGCTGAACTACTGAACAGAAGTTCTCAAATGGTAGTATGCTTGCACATATGAAGTATGAAGTGCACATTCTTTTGGTTTGCCGAAAATGGAAGGGACGGGGAGGGAGAAGATTTTGATATTTGAGAATGAAGAATCCAGTTGACTTTTTGTAAATTTTCAAGGGTTACATTCTGCTTTACTACGTCTCCTTGCAACTAATTACCCACATTTATGCATTGTGGATGATTGGATCTGTGAAGAAGAAATCACAGGAACTGATGCCCTGTTAAGGCGTATGCTACTGACCAATAATGCCAAAAACCACTCTCCTAAACAACTCCAAGAAGGTATAGTAAATTGGATACTCCTTTTACCCTGTTGTAGTACAAAGAGATGTTAGGCTCATTGAAATCTTCAAATCATGCAGAATTTTCCAAGCGTTCCAGGGTATGTAACCATATTTGGTTAATATATTTTAAGTAATTTTCTTTGAGTTTAAGGAGTTTTAGCCATTTCTTTCTGACATGCTTGTATCTGTTTTTTCATAGTTTCTATGTCCATCACTAAACAGGTCACATGGCTTTAGGAAGGTCCGAACTGGTCAGAAATAAATGCCATGGAATAGAGCAATGTACTTGCTGTTATTGGATAATGTTCAAACACTCTCAAATAGAAATATGATATGACCCACATATGTAATTTTAAACTTTCTATAGCCACATTAAAAGTAAAACACAGGCAAAATTAATTTTAATAATTATTTAATTTAATCCAGTATATCTAATGTATTATTATTTCATCATGTAACCAATATAAAAATATTAATGAAATATTTTACTGTTTTTCCATACAAAGTCTTTCAATGTGGTGTTTTATATTTACAGCACATCTCATTTTGCACTAGCTACATTTCTTAAGTGTTCAATAGCCACATGTGGTTAATGACTATTCTATTGAAAAGCATAGTTCTGGATACTTTTTACTAACAGCAGTGTGCTGGGTACTTACATCCTATAGAGGGGGCCACCCAGATGGAAGATATCAAGAAGTTTGAATCTTAATGAATGTTACTACCAAAAACAATATTTGGGTATATTTTCATGTTTCAGTCAATTTTTTAAATTAGTCTGAATCACCAAGGAAATGACATTTGTCTTTGGGTCACCAATGTATTTTTTTAAATGGGATTTCTGTTGTTGTTTTGTTTTGTTTTATTTTTTTATGATATAACTATACTTACATGAATTTTTCTTAGGGCTCTTATTTTAAGTATAGCCACTTATGGGCAGGATTGAAAGTTTTATTCTTTTTGAGCAACAGTGTTTCCTTGATTTTTGTAGTGTGTAGTCTGATAGGACGGTATTACCAAATATTTGGTAAGCTGTATAGAAGTTAGATCATGACTGCTAAGTTTTCCTTTTAGCATTTTCAGCTGTCCCAGTAAGTCACACACAAGTGATGCAGATTCTAGAACACTTGACTCTGCTCTCTGCCAGTGAACTTATACCATATGCAGAAGTATTAACATCCAATATGAACCAGCTGTTGAATTCAGGGGTTCCGCGGCGAATTCTTCAAACGGTCAATAAACTATGGATGGTTCTTAATACTGTGATGCCTAGAAGGTAATTTCAGTGTATTGTTTCATGTAATAAATAAGTGTATAGCAGTGATTGTATACAATAACCTAAACTTAAATGTGGAAAAAATGGTTGAGTATCTGATAATATAAATCCTTCCTAAAGACTGCTAATTAGAGAGCTGTTATAATTTTAAGGAAAAGGATAAACTTTCTTTGGGGCGCCTGGGTGGCTCAGTCGGTTAAGTGCCAACTTCAGCTCAGGTCATGATCTTGCGGTTTGTGGGTTCGAG
This sequence comes from Panthera uncia, assembly GCF_023721935.1. NCBI lineage: Eukaryota > Metazoa > Chordata > Mammalia > Carnivora > Felidae > Panthera > Panthera uncia. The sequence continues at coordinate 33,206,903 of NC_064814.1, forward strand.
CCCTGCATCAGGCTCTGTGCTGACAGCTCAGAGCCTAGAGCCTGCTTTAGATGCTGTGTCTCCCTCTCTCTTTCTGCCCCTCCCCCACTCATGCTCGCTCGCTCTCCCTCTCTCTCCCTCTCTCCCTCTCTCTCCCTCTGTCCCCCTCTCTCCCCCTCTCTCTCCCTCTCCCTGTCTCTCAAAAATGAATAAACATTAAAAGAAATTAAAAAAAAAAAGAATAAACTTTCTTTTAAGAAACAGAGAGAAACTTTAAAGTATTTCCAACTTGAGAAAGATCTTTAAAAATGAGTTCTCATGTATGGTCTTTTGTGGCTAATTGTGATTTAGATCACCATTGTATCTTCCAATCATTGCCATGGCTTCAAATTTTGCTGCACATTAAAAATCACCTGGAGAGCTTTTAAAACCCCTAACCCCCAAGTTGTAACCCATGCCAATTAAATCAGAATGTCTGTTGGTGGTCATTAGGTCAGCCATTAGTATTTTTTTTTTAAGTATTTCCCAGTGATTCTGGTGTGCAGTAAAGTTTAGAGAATACTGGATTAATTATTTTGCCTTTACAAAGATGAGTCTCTCCTGTTCCATATATTGCATCAAAAACACCTGGTTTAAGTAGGTGATGGGGATGGAGTGCACTTGTTGTGATGAGCACCGAGTGTTTTATGTGAGTGTTGGGTTACTAAATTGTACACCTGAAACTAAAATTACACTAGGTTAACTAACTGGAATTTAAATAAAAACAAAAGAAAATATTGTTTAAATAGAGAAACAACCAAAAACACCTAGTAAAAACAGAATGCTGGGCTGGACTTACCTGTGATTTTGATTCAGTAGGTCTGGGAATATTTATGCTTTTTATTATTTTTTTAAATGCTTATTATTTTGAGAGAGAGTGTGTGTGTGCCCACAAGTGGGGAAGGCACAGAGATTGAGAGAGAGAGAGAGAGAGAGAGAGAGAGAGAGAGAGAGAGAGAGAGAATCCCAAGCAGGCTCTGATTCAGGGCTTGATCCCACAAACCATGAGATCATGATCTGAACTGAAATCAAGATTTGGATACTTAACCAACTGAGTCCACCCAGGTGCCCCTATACTTTTCAAATTTAATTTTTACTTATATCAGATAAAGAAATACACAACTTAAGAACATAAATAGTATATTCCTTCTCATTTTAGACTGTTGCTCCCCAGAGACAACTATTTTCAGCTCTCTTACCTTTTTATTCTGGCATTTATGTCCCCCCATCTATCTCAGTAATATAATTACTATGATTTCCTGACTTTCCAATTTAGAAATTATCTTACGACTTTCCACTATACAAGATAAAGGGTTAGCACTTTTACCTGTTTGCTCCTCCATGAGTTCCTCTTCCCCCAATACATACTTTTCCTTCCTCTGTGTTTCCCAACACAGTAGTATCAAAATTTTTGGTTGAAGCAGTATTCAATGTGCCTCTTAAGTCCTAATTTTATAGGTGACCTATGCAATATCCTTTGATTACAGTCTCTTTCCTATACAACTGCCTTCCTTTATACCTTATACACAAACCCTGAGTTAATACTTTCCTCTTCCATTTGCTTGGGGTTTGTTTTGCTTTTGTTTTTGTTTTGTATCAATAACTAATTCATCCCTCAACTTCATTGAGAGGAAATTTACTTTACAATTAGTTATAATACATCAGGTAATGTATCAGTAACATTTTTTTGTTGGAAACATTCCTTTCATAGCTTTCCATCTTCATTTTTCAATTTGGGACATGCACAGTAGCCATCCTGGAATTGCTTTTGTCTCTCTTTTTGGATTCCATGTTTTTCTCTTTCTTGGTTTACTTCTTCATTTTAGTGAGTGGAACACACACTCAAGTTGTTCCCTGAGAAAGGGTGTTTAGAGAACTTATTTATTTTTTGAGACTTCCAGGTGTGAAAAGGTTTTTATTCTTCCCATTACATGTGATTATTCTTTAGCCTGGGTGTAGAATTCTAGCTCAGTTTTCCTTTCAGAAATTTGAAGACTTCATCCTACTGAATGAATTGAGCTTCCCTTGTTGCTATTAAGTAATCTAATGATATACCAATTCCCACTCCTTTGTATGTGACCATTGTTTTTTCTCTCTTAAATTGTAGGGTTTTTTTCTTTCACTGTTTTCTGGAATTTCATGATGATGTATTTTGGTGTGGGCCTTTTTTTATTCATAGTTTCATGTGCTTGGCCTTTTTTTAGTCTGGGACTAATGCCTTCATTTTTTTTTTTTTTTTTTAATGTTTATTATTTTGAGAGAGAGAGAGAGCACAAACAGGGGAGGGGCAGAGAGAGAGAGGGGGACACAGAATCCAAAGCAGGCTCCAGGCTCTGAGCTGTCAGCACAGAGTCCAATGCGGGGCTCGAACCCACAAACTGTGAGATCATGACCTGAGCTGAAGTCAGACGCTCAACTGACTGAGCCACCCAGGCACTCCTAATGCCTTCATTTCTAAGGACATTTTAATATATATATTTTTTCTTCAATAATGTTTTACCTCTGTTTTCTGTAGTTTTTGTAATTTGGATTTTAAGCCTCTTGGTTTAAACCCTCCGATTTTTCAATTTTCTCTCTTCTTTTTAAATTTGTCTTTTAAATATATTTTCTGAATATTTCCTCAGTGTTATCTTCTGGCCTTTGATTTGAATTAAAAAATTTTGTTATATTCTTAATTTCTAAGAATTCTTTCTTACCTGAATATTTTTAAATGCCTACTGTTCTTGTTTCATATATGCAATATTCTGTCCTTTAAGGATATTAATTATAGGCTTAAGAAAAATTTCTCATCCCTACATTCTCTGTTTCTTTGAAGTTTCTTTCTGTTTGCATATCTTAAATATTTATTTATTTATTTATTTACTTATTTATTTTTATTTGAGAGAGTGAGGGAGGGCCGATGCGGGACTTGATCCCACAATGCTGGGATCATGACCTGAGCCAAACTCAAGAGTCAGACACTCAACTGGCTGAGCCACCCAGGTGCCCCTCTGTTTGCATATTTTAATCTTTCAAACTAGATGCTTTCCTTAGGTGTCTGATGACTCTTGGCTGTCCACTCATATGTAAGAGTGGACAAGCAAGCTCTGTGTGCAAGGTGGGGCTGATGAACTCTGGGGCTTCCCTGTAAGAGATCAGGTACTCTTCATACTGGCATATCCTTCAGAAATTATAATATACAGTCAAGTTAGTAATCACTTTTATAGTTTTGATGTCTAATCTCTAAGTGGCATCTCACATTGAGATATTATGGTGATACAGAACCAGGACTTAATTTATGAGGCCAGATACAGTTTCAAAGTGCTGAGATTTTCATTCATACTTTCATATGCCATGATTATTCCATTACAACTGTGAGGATTTTTGAAACTACTTTGTGTTTACTGTTTTATCTTCATTTGTTTTAGAGACATCATACTTAAGTTAGGTTTCTATAGTTCTTAATTTTTCCAAGTTCATTCACATCTTTTTAAAAATTTTTTCCTGAATATATCATTCTAAGTTAGGAGTAGATGGCTCCAAGTTTGAAATATAATATAGCTGTTTTTGAACATGTGATTATTTTCTCATCAGGCTGTGGGTAATGACAGTTAATGCACTTCAGCCTTCAATAAAGTTTGTACGACAGCAAAAGTATACTCAGAATGACCTGATGATAGATCCTCTCATTGTCCTAAGATGTGATCAGAGGGTACACAGGTATGTGTCATTTGAGTTTCATTTTTATTTTGGAGTTATACTTTGGAGAGTCAAACGAAATTGAAGAAATTTAGTTTAAGCTTATATCTTACTGTTCTTACAGATAATTGGCAGTATGAACTGTGAGGTTTTGTTTGTTTTTTTGTCTTCAGTCAAGAACTATTTATTCAGTTTAATATTTAATATGTGATTAGTAAAACCTAGCCTTGTTGCTAGCATTTTTGTAAAAGGCTTTTAAAAAAACTGGCTTAGTATGAACTGTTATGTACACTAAAGCTGTGATCTTTTTGGCATTTTCAGTTGTGATGTTAGCTTGATTCCACACTTGTCTATAATTCCTTGTCAGTTTTTGAACTGAATCAATTGAGTTGAAGTGACTTCACCTCAAGGGGCAGATTTTGTTAATTCACATCATTAATATTTGAATTTCCAATTGCTAAGTAATCTCAAAGATATATAGGATGAGGGGCCTGCCTTTGAAGTGATTATTGCCTGCATGGGGAAATAATACAAACACATGAGAAGTTAAATAATATGGTCATTTGCAGATGAATGGTATAGTATATGAATGCTGTTAAAGGATCAGGAAAGATGTAGATGAAGTGGGACCTGAGTAGTATTTTAAAGGATAGAAATAGGGTTTAGATGAGTAGATACTATAACGATGGGGCTAAGGGGTCAAGGAAGGCATTGTGGGAAAAAGAACAGTTTTGAGCAAAAGTATAGAAACAGAAATGAAAAAGGCTTTGTTGGAATGGAGGGGTAAGTTGTTCAGAGGAACACACTTTAGAACTGGAATGTCAAGTTGGGGTCAGACTATCGAGGGCCTTGAATGTTAGGCTAAAGAGGTCATGTAGGTGGTACCTTGAGAAGCCTTAGGTTAGATGGCTTGGGATGGGGGATGGAAACTAGAGTTAAAGAAGACTTAACCAGGATATATACTCTCTGAATGTACTCCTCTCTCCTCAACTGAAGGATGATATTTGTGAAGTGACAAAAGTTGCAAAATCAGCCACGTATGGTTTGGTGAGATCAAGGTCTCATAGGAAATAGGAATCAAAAGAATGAACAGTTTAAATGACACTTAAGTATCTAATAAAAGAAAAATAGCAGTAAATAACACTTCCAGAAAAAAACTTCTAAAACAATTTGTCGATGTTAAAAATCCACTTAAGTAGGTAACTTTTCACTTGAATTGTCTCCAGTTGTTCAAGAAGTTGTCAAATTATGCTATCATAATGTATGTAATGTTTTTGTAGCTTAGATTTTCACTTGTGAAACTTTCCCCCCATTAATAGGTATTCTTATATCTATTGGCTGCATAATATTCCATATAGATACGCTATGCTTAACCCAATCCCTATTGTTGGATATTTTTTTGCTTATTTCTGTTATTTGTTATCATCAGTAGTGCTGTGGTGACTGTGTACTGAGAATTTCCTTAGAACAGATTCTTTTTTTGTAAACATTTTATTTTTAAAGTTTATTTATTTAAGTAATCTCTGTAACCAATGTGGGGCACAAATTCATGACCCTGAGATTAAGAGTTGCATGCTTTTCTGACTAAGCCAGTCAGGTGCTCCAGAGCAGACTCTTAAAAATGGTATTATGGAGGCAAAAGTAACATGCTCATTTTCAAGACTTTTCATTCATATTTTTCATATTCATATTTTGATTCATACTCATATTTTTATTCTGCCATCTAGAACGGCTGAACCAGTTTATAGATTGAATGTTTTAATATGTTTATTGGCTATTGCTATCTCTTCTTTATATTTTAGTCTACTTTTCTATTATAATGCTTATCTTTTTTGATTTGGAAAGAGTTCTTCATAAAGGATATTAGCGCACGCGCTCTCTCGCGCACTCTCTCTCTATATATGTAGCTGATTTTTCCTGTGTGGTTCTATTTTGCCTTTTAATTTTGTTAATTAAAAAAAACATTTTTTAATGTTTATTTTTGAGAGAGAGAGAGACACAGTGTGAGTGGGGGATGGGCAGAGAGAGAGGAAGACACAGAATCCAAAGCAGGCTCCAGGTTCTAAGCTGTCAGCACAGAGCCTGACGTGGGGCTTAAGCCCATGAACTGTGAGATTGTGACCTGAACCAAAGTCGGACACTTGACTGACTGAACCACTTAGTAGGTGCCCCAATTTTGTTAATTTTTTTAAAATTTAACTTTTTTACCAAGTGATCATCCATATGGTTTTTAAAAATATCAAATAATATAAAAAGATAAATGCATAAAAAGATATGATGTTTAGGATTTGCTTTGAACTAACCCAGTGTTGGTGGTGGGAAAGTGGATGCGGGCATAGAGGAAATGACTGGCCATATGTCGATAACTGTTGAAGCTAGGTGATTAGTTATTGGAGATTATCATCTTTCCTTTTTTATGTGTGTATGAAACTTTTCATTATATTAGTAATGTGAACAAACACATTAGTGTTCATTAGTAAGCGAACAAACACGTTAGTGTTCATTAGTAAGTGAACAAACAAGAAGATTAACAGAAGAAAAAGGTATACAGTGAAAAATCTTGTTTTTTCTCATTATCTACCACGTTGCCATGGCTAAAGCAAAATTGTTCTTTGGCCTCCTGACCAATCCTAGTTATGTGTCCAGAGAAAACTTTGTTGTCATAATGGTTTGTGTGTAGTTTTACTTTCTACATATTTATAAATTTATAAGTAGAAATACTTTTTTCCCCAGTGGTTTAAAAAAAACACAAGTCATACATTGTAGGTATTATTTTGTTCTTTTAAAAAAAAACTTAGTGTTGTTTATATGTTTTCCATATTGATATGCATAGTTCTACCTCATTTGTTTTAACTTCTGCATAGTATTCCATATGTAAATTACTAGGCCTGTCCTCCAGAAACTCTGATTTGAAATTTTGGAATGGAGCTTGAGTTGTTTTTGTTTTGTTTTGTTTTGTTTTGTTTTATTCAAATAAGTACCCCAGATTATTCTCTTTAATTTTAGGAAACATTGCCATAGTTTTTTAACCATTGACATATTTTTTTTTCACTGTGAATACACAGATGTTTATTATAGAAAATTTGGACATTTCAGAAAAACCATGGATATATTATTGATGAACATTTAAGCTGTTTGCATTGTTTCACAGTTATAAACACAGCTATACTGCCTGCTTATGCACACATGCTAGTTCCCTCCGTGATAGACTGAGAAGTGACATTTTCTGGTTATTCTAAGGGCTTGGCTTTTTAAATTTTAGTGGTTACTAATTTGTCTTTTTTGTTGTTTTCTTTCTTTTTTTTTTTTTTAAAGTTTATTTATTTTTGATAGAGGGAGAGTGTGGGCGGGGAGGGCAGAGAGAGAGAGGGACACAGAATCCGAAGCAGGCTCCAGGCTCTGAGCTGTCAGCACAGAGCCTGATGCAGGGCACGAACTCACAAACTGTGAGATCATGACCTGAGGCAAAGTCTGACGCTTAACCGACTGAACCACCCAGGCGCCCATTTATATTTCTTATATTTGTTCTTATCTCATTTAACTTTAATCTGTAACATTCTTTTAGGAATGAATAACTATATTCTTTTATAGATAAGGAAACTGAGGCTCAGAAAATAACTTACTCCAGGTCAAGTGGATGAAGAACTTTTGGAATACAGAGTTGTCGTGCTCCAAAGAAGAAACAAGAGTAGAAAGAATTAACTATTGTGTTCTAATCTCCTTCATGTTATCGATAATAGAATATTTCTCTTTGAGGACAGCTGCTTCGCAGGTTCATTATCTAAGAGATTTACTGGTAGTGTCAACGTTTGCAAAAAAGGAATCTTGTCTCTAGGGCATACATTTATATTTGATTTTAGCTGATAAGATGGAATAGTTAATACTTAAAATATTTTCAATATAATCTTGAAATACAGAGGTTAAGACAAATATATTAAACTTTTATGTTTAGAATAAATATTTCAGTGGGAAAAGTGTTACTACTCTTTTTAGTTTTTTTCAGGTACTGTTCAGGACTGATTGATCATGTTCTGGCTAATTTATAAATTTATTTCTTTCTCAACTATTTTTCTTTTTTCTGTGTTTAGATGCCCGCCACTGATGGATATCACTCTACACATGTTGAATGGATACCTTCTTGCATCCAAAGCCTATCTTAGCGCTCATCTGAAGGAAACAGCAGAGCAAGATAGGCCTTCTCAGAATAATACAATAGGCTTAGTTGGGCAAACTGATGGCCCAGAAGTTACCAGAGAAGAATTGAAAAATGCATTACTGGCTGCTCAGGTAATAAAATAGAATTTAGTCTAGAAAGGCATGAGCTTCTGTCTTAATATAATGAGTTAAATAGATGTTATTTGATAGCCCTCTGTGTACAATGGTGACATATTATGAATTTCTTTTTTTTTTTTTTTTTAATGTTTATTTATTTTGAGAGAGAGAGAGAGACAGAGAGACAGAATGTGAATGGGGGAGGGTCAGAGAGAGACGGAGACACAGAATCAGGCTCCAGGCTCTGAGCTGTCAGCACAGAGCCTGATGCGGGGCCTGAACCCACAAACTGCGAGATCATGACCTAAGCCGAAGTCGGACACTTAACCAACTGAGCGCCCACCCAGGTGCCCCATGAATTTCTTACATTACAGAATGTATTATAATGGTATTACCTTTGCCACTGAATATCAAATGGACTGTATTACTAAAATTAGGAATAATCTTTATGATATTAGGTTAATAGCCATTTATTTTATTTTATTTTATTTTATTTTATTTTATTTTATTTTATTTTATTTATTTTTTGGTTAACAGCCGTTTAAACAAGATTTACATTTTAACAAAATATAAAACTTTTGTTTCTTAAAATCAAATTGTGGAGACAAATAGAACAAGAAGTATATATATAATAAAATGTCATGTAGTGGTAAATAGTATGACAACATAAGGAGTTTGGTTTTATATTTAGAAAAGTTTTATAACAATGTAGAATTTTACTGAAACCTTAAGTAGTCATTTTTTGAATAAGACAGGTGATGTGAGATGATTAAATGTTAAACAATTTGAAGTCTTTAAAGTAGAAATGTTTTCTTAGTTTGAAATATATTTTCTGAGGGACGCCTGGGTGGCTCAGTCAGTTGAGAATCTGACTCTTTTTTTTTTAAGCTTTTGTTTATATATTTTAGGAAAGAGAGAGAGTGAGAGCAAGTAGGGGAGAGGCAGAGAGATAGAGGCAAAGAGAATCCCGAGTAGGCTCCACACTATCAGTGCAGAGCCTGACACAGGGCTCAGTCTTATGAATCATGAGATCATGACCTGAGCCAAGGTCCGGAGTCAGACACTTAATCAACTGAGCCACCCAGGCACCCCAAGCGTCTGAGTCTTGATTTCAGCTCTGGTCATGATCCCAGGATCGTGGGATCAAGCCCCGTGTTGGGCTCCGTGCTGAGTGTGGAGCCTGCTTAAGATTCTCTCTCTCTTTCTGCCCCTCTCCCTCCCTCACGTGCTTTTTCTCTCTCTAAAATAAAATAAAGAACAACCAAAAAACAAAAACAAAAGCTGGAACCGAGATATATTTTTTGAAATATTTTCATTGGCAGTTAATGGAATTCGAATAATAATATAAGTCCATAGTCCCTTATCTGTGATACAGAAATCCAAAAAACTATGAAAACCGAAGCATTTTTTTGGTAATTCAGTTGGCAGAAAAACCTGACCTGATGTGGTCTCATTTGTGACCTGAATTGATATGAAGCTATTTATGGCCTTATCCCACTTATTTGTGAATATTGTTCTGCTGTAGAAATGTGAATATGTTTGACTGCAGTGTGTGCTACCCTAGTCTCTGCTGGAGGTATTATATAATATTAAAAAGAATTCTGGGGGCACCTGGCTGGCTCAGTCAGTGGAGCATGCGACTCTTGATCTTGGGGTCGTGAGTTTGAGCCCCATGTTGGGCATAGAGCTTTCTTAAAAAAAAAAAAAAAAAGATTTCTGAGTTCTAAAAGAAATCTGGCTCTCAGTTTCAGATAAGGGATTGAGGATTGTAATAGCTGCCATTTACATAATGCTTGTTATATGCTGAATGCTATTCTAATTTCTTTATATATTTAATTTAATTTATATATAATTATATATGTAATATATATGTTACATATTATTTATATAATTTATATTATATATTTAATCTAATACTAATCTAAGTTCTTTATCTTATTTAATCTTCACAGCCAATCTGTGAGGTATGGAGTATTATCATCTCCATTTTTATAGATTAGGAAAATAAGACTTAGGGAGGTTAAGTCACTTGCTCAAGGCCACACATTTAGTAAGTGGCAGAGCTAGTATTCAAGCCTGGGTAGTCTGGCACCAGAGTCTACAAACAAAAACACAACAAATCAATAACAACCCCAAACCAAAAACCCTTCAACCCAAGAATTATAAAGTAAAGCTGACCTTACTTCATTAATGATTATAATGTAAGGCTAACCTTACTTTATGATCAAGTTCTGAAAACAGTTAGGTGAAGTAATTGTTTTCTTCCATTCCAGGCAATGGCTATCTTCCAGAGATAGATACATCAGGTTGTGTGTGTGTGTGTGTGTGTGTGTATATATTTTTTTTTTTTTTTAACTTTTTCCTGCTAGGTAAGAGTGATTATAGCTCTCCTTTATATGTAGGGGCATTGAGTAGATCACCCTCAGGAAATTACTGTTCTATGAAATGACACTCAAGCTTGTAGACTGAGCAACAATGAGTTGTATAGGTGGAATAGATCGTAAGGCAGAACTTTTCCTTGCAAAACCAGGGTCTTAAAGAGCTCATCTTCAAATTAAAAGGGAAAAAGAGCTTTAGGAGGTGACTTTTAGGCATTAATTATTAACCACCATCTTCAGAGGAATTAATTAGTTGGTGAGAAAAAAGGCCAGGTGAGAAAAAGAGGAGAATGCAGGATAGGATCTTTGGAAATGTAGGAATTTAAGAGAAAGGAAAGGAGATTCTGGTAGAAGTTATTTTTTGCTTAGGGCCTGTTTTGGATGTCATCGAATCAGAATACTCTTCTAGTAGATATTCTTAAACTGGAGTCCATGGATCTACCTTAGTGATATGTGACTACCCTGAAATTATATATTTGTTTACATTTTAATTTTTTTAAAGCTTTTATTTAAATTCTAGTTAGTTAAGATATAGTGTATTGTTGAGTTCAGGAGTAGAATTTAATGATTCATCACTTGCATATAACATCCAGTGTTCATCTCCAGTGTTCATCACAAGTGCCCTCCTTAATGCCCATCACCCATTTTGCTCATCCCCCACCCAGCTCCCTTCCAGCAAATCCTGTTTGTTCTCTGTAGTTAAGAGTCTTTTATGGGTGTGCCTCCCTCTCTTTTTTCCCCCCCTTACCCCTGTGTTCATCTTTTTTTTGTGTGTGTGTTTAGTTTTGAGAGAGAGACACAGTATGAGCAGGGGAGATACAGAGAGAGGGAGACATAGAATCTGAAGCAGGCTCCAGGCTCTGAGCTGTCAGTACAGAGCCCGAGGAGGAGCTCAAACTCACAGACCTGACCGTGAGATCTTGACCTGAGCTGAAGTCAGACGCTTAACCAACTGAGCCACCCAGGCGCCCCACCCCCCTTTTTTTAATTAATTTTTTTTTTTGAGAGAGAGAAGTTTGCAAGTGGGGGAGGGTCAGAGGGAGAACGGAGATAAAGAAGCTCAAGCAGTCTCCACACCCAGTGTAGAGCCACCGCAGGGCTCTGTCTCAACAACCATAAGTGACATCATGACTTGAGCCAAAATCAAGAGTCGGATGCTTAACATACTGAGCCATTCAGGCACCTGTTTTGTTTCTTAAATTCCACATGAGTGTAATCATATGGTATTTGTCTTTCTTTGGCTTATTTTGCTTAGCATAATGTTTACATGTTCATTTTTATACACAGAAGGTGTGTAGTTTTCTTCAGAGACTTAAAAGGGTCCTGAACAAGGACCCTAAACAAGGTGAGAATCGCTACCCTATAGATTGTTCACGTTTGCTTTTAAAAGTACCTCTTTTTTTTTTTTTTTAAGAAGTTAATTTACCACTTTTGTTCATGTGAAAACAAAATTAGATTTGGTTTTCAAACAAAATTTTCAGAAACTTCTTCAATTCACTGTTTTATTTGGTTGTAGGATAGTGCAGCTGTCCAGATTCTCTTGGAGATTTGCTTACCTACTGAAGAAGAAAAAGCAAAGGGTGTCAATCCAGACAGCTTGCTAAGGAATGTTCAAAGTGTTATTACTACTAGTGCTTCAAATAAGGGAATGGAGGAAGGAGAAGACAATTTGCTCTGTAACCTTCGAGAAGTTCAGTGCCTTATCTGTTGTCTGTTACACCAGATGTACATTGCTGATCCCAACATTGCTAAACTTGTTCACTTTCAGGTGTGTTTTCAAAGAATGATGCTTTATGGTTGAACTTTATTTTTGAGGGAGGGGGAGTGCTTTGATTATAAAGTTCATAAGGATCAGTCAGAAATTGGAGATCACATAAATGATCATAGTCCTTTTTAATAGGGAAAAAAAATCCATATTTTTTAGATTTTATTTCAGACTAACATGTTTAATTTATCTCTGTTCTAGTGCACCAGAAAGGCGAAATGCCAGGATATATGTAAGGCATAGTAGCCTTCTGAGCAACTTTTACATAAAGGAAGAAAAACATTCCTGTGTATTTTTCTCTGTATTTGGCTTATAGTTTTTTTATTTCTAACTTTTCCCCCCTTTCTTGTTGTGATAGGGTTATCCTTGTGAACTTCTACCTCTGACAGTCGCAGGTATTCCATCTATGCACATCTGTCTGGATTTCATACCTGAGCTTATTGCACAGCCAGAACTTGAAAAACAGGTAATGAGCATTTTGGAGCTTTAGGAAAATTTTAATCTCCAGTCTTTAGTTGTCAAGCATTTAACAATTTAATACTTTTTAAAAAAACAAATTTTTTTTTTTAATATTTATTTTTGAGAGAGAGAGAGAGAGAGAGAGAGAGAGCAAGCGAGCATGAGTGGAGGAGGGGCAGAGAGAGAGGGGGACACAGAATCCGAAGCAGGATCCAGGCTCTGAGCTGTCAGCACAGAGCCTGATGCGGGGCTCGAACTCATGAGCCATGAGTTCATGACCTGAGCCGAAGTCTGACACTCAACCGACTGAGCCACCAAGGCGCCCCAAATTTAACAGTTTAATACTTAAGGATTCTTCAGAAACATGTAACATTTTGGTTTTGTATTGCAGATATTTGCTATCCAGCTGCTTTCTCATTTGTGTATCCAGTATGCATTACCAAAGTCACTTAGTGTGGCTCGCTTAGCTGTGAATGTCATGGGAACTTTGCTAACAGGTGTGTAGCCAACAAGCATCAATAATAACAACTTCTAACATAAAGTAGTACATATTTTTCTGAATTCAGTAGCACGATGTTTTCTGTGTTACTAGTAGTTTATGCCATCTCTTCATTGATTCTTTTGAAAAATTTTCTGTTACAAATATAATTTACAGTGAAGAGGAGATGAATAGGTAAGCAAATAGCATCTTTTATTTTGTGAATGAATGTATATAGATGTAAGTAAATATAATAAGCTTTCCACATTTTATGAATGAAAATCAGATCTGCTTTCTGATTGTAATTATGTCAATAGAAGACAAGTTGCAATTTATTACAACTGCTTAGTTACAATTTATTTCAAATGTAATCATAATGTATAAATAAGAGATAAATATATAAGTTGTTTCCTTAAGTTTTAAAACCTACTTTAATATTTTACTCACTGTCTGGTTTGTAGAGTTAAATGGTATGAAAATAAACTAAAAGATATGAACTATATATTACTTGGCAACCAAAAAGAATGAAATCTTGACATTTGCAACTATATGGATGGAACTAGAGGGTATTATGCTAAGCAAAATTAGTTGGAGAAAGACAAATATCATATGATTTCACTCATATGAGGACTTTACGATACAAAACAGATGAACATAAGGGAAGGGAAGCAAAAATAATAGAAAAACCGGGAGGGGGACAAAACATGAGACTCTTAAATATAGAGAACAAACAGAGGGTTGCTGGGGGCGATGGGGAAGAGGGGATAGGCCAAATAGGTAAGGGGCATTAAGGAATCTACTCCTGAAATCATTGTTGAACCATATGGTAACTAACTTGGATGTAAATTAATAAATAAATAATAAAAAAGAAAAAAATAAAAGATATGGACTATAATTCAATCTTTTAACGTTACGCCTTAGTTAATTTTATATTCTTTCTTAGTGCTCCTATACTACTTTATTGATTTTTCTCTTCATTGTATTCACCTCATGTTATGATTAGTTTTCGTGGTTAAGAGCTTTAACTGCCTGAGTTCAGTCCCAAGTCCATCACTAACTGGCATGTAGCCTTGAACAAGTTTCTTAATATAAGGTTTATTTAAGAGTTTTCCTCCTTTATAAAAGAGGTATCATCATAATACTTTCCTCGTTCATAAAACTGTGAGAATTAAATAATACTTGTAATGCACTTAACACAGTGCTTGGGAGTAAGAATTTATGTTGGATGATGGCTGACTATTACATTAGATTGTAAACTCCTTGAAGGCAGGGATCAGCCATGTCTTAGAAAACTTAGTACAGAGCATGGTACTTAATATATTTAGTAGGCCATGTACATTGAATTTATATCTGTAAAGTAAAAAGTTGTTTAACTTCTTTCCAACAGTTTTAACGCAGGCTAAGCGTTATGCTTTTTTCATGCCAACTCTGCCAAGTTTGGTCTCTTTTTGTCGAGCATTTCCTCCCCTGTATGAGGATATTATGTCTTTGCTGATCCAAATAGGGCAAGTCTGTGCCTCTGATGTTGCCACTCAGACAAGAGACATTGATCCAATTATTACACGTAAGTAGTAACTTATTTTCAAAGTTGTTTTAATATATCAAAGAAAAATGCCAAAATCCTTTCCAGATTCCTTGCCTTAATTAATTCATTTTTTTTTTTTCCTTATGTTTCTAGGTCTTCAACAAATAAAGGAGAAACCGAGTGGATGGTCTGGAATCTGTAAAGATCCATCTTACAAAAATGGATCTGGGGACACTGGAAGTATGGATCCTGATGTACAGCTCTGTCATTGTATTGAAAGCACAATAATTGAAATAATAAACATGAGTGTTAGTGGAATTTAAAAAAAAAGTAAAACAAAAAAGTGAAGCTGTTTGCTGCATATACTCAATACAAATCTGCATCTTATAACAACTTTAAACTGAATGGGAACAGTAACGTCTTGGAATCATTAAACGATTCATTTCAACATGAATATAATTTAGAACTCTCTTAAGAATTGTGCTTGCTTGTATTTGATTGGCAGTTCTTTGGATCTACTTTGCTGGTATGTTTATATTGTAGCAGCAGAGCTTCTTTTGTTGTTTTTTGTTTGTTTGTTTGTTTGTTTGTTTGTTTTTTCCTATTGGGAGCACATTTAAGAACTCCTTATTGGAAGGTGAATTTGGCCTTGTATTTAGCATTTGCAATAAAGGAAAAGTGCCATGTCTTTAACTTAATTTCTTATAAAGATGAGTGGGTAGCCCTAGTTTATGGCTGTCAGCTCGTAACAGTGTGACAATGATGCAATGATGAGAGGGAGAAAAAGGGAAGGGAGACTTCAGGAAAAATTAGTTTAAATACCTGATAGAAATTGCTAAAACTTGCAATGCAAGTAATTACAGATGAGAATTTTAAGATTTTACATATTTGCTTCAATTTTTACTAATATGTAGACATATGTTTAAAGAGATACTTGAATAATTTGGAATTTTAAGATACTGGTTTAAAAGAAACATCTTTGTGCATAGAAGAACCTGAAAAGAGATCTCATTTTGTTGTTGTTTTTTTAAATTTATTTTTATAATGCTTTACTAACTTACCTAGTGGTCAGTGGTGGGAAATACATTGGTATCTAATTAAAGTTTAGGGCAGTAAAACGCACTAGATTGATGTGCTCTTGGTGTACCATTAGGATTATAATTCATATCTTAATTTTAGAAGATCTCTGAATAAAAAAATAAACAGTATTTCGACCTAAGGAAAAATTAAAAAGTGTAAAGTACCATGTGGGTGAAGGATTTTGCAGTTGTGTTAGTAACTTCCATTGATTAGGCAGATGCATTCAGGTAACCCATAATCCTAATTTTTCCCCCCTTAATTAAATATCCAACATAGAAGGTACTTTTCTTTGCTTTCTGAGAAATACCTGAATGACACACTCCTCCCAACCTCTCCAGTCCCCTGCTTTGAAACAGACCTCTTCACTTGTATAAGAAATTAGGTAGACTAATAAGAAAGTGTGGTTTTTTTTAAGAAAAGAAACTTAACCTTAGTCTTTTCAGTAGTGTATAGGCACATCTCATTTTCCTCCTTTGTAAAATGGAATTACTACTGGCCCTACCTCATAAGGGTATTATATGAGAACTAATTTGTAGCTTTTTCAAATCATGAAGTACACAGCATCACAGATGATAGAATATTTATACCTTTTATTAGATGCTTAATGTTCAATTAAGTAATTTTGATGCAAAAAGTAAAAGCATACACTTAAAAAATACCGTAAGAATTTTCATATTTTTAAAGAAAGCAGTTTTATAGTCTTTTAAGATTAAATACAACTGCTCCTGTTTTGTTTTGTTTAGTTTTTAAACAGAGGCTTTGGAATATTTTGTGAGTACGTAACTTCTAGGAGTTCAGAAAATGTTGAAATGTTTTCTAACTAAATGCAGTGCACATTCCTGGATCAATTTTCAAAGACTGGTCAAAACCTGCTGTGTTAAAATAACATATGCTGTTTTTCATCAGATTTGTTGATGATGTAAATAAAATGTGTAAATATATTAGTAAATGTTAATATTCATGTATTTTAAGTTAAGGTTAAGATTTGTCACAATGTGATTTTTTTTTATTCAGGTGAAAACAGATGTGTGCAACTATTTTGAATATTGGTTTATAAACATTCATATTCTTTATCAAATGAATTTGTAGTTTTTGTGTTTCATTTCACTGCAGCTAACTTGAAAGGGACATTTCAAGGTACTGGAATCTAGGGGTCACTGGCTCCAGGGTTTATGTGTGTCCCTTTCTGTTATGCCACATACATCAAATGACAATACAAAGTTATAGTCAGTTGAGAGCCTTAGGAATTTAGGAACAGAAATCAGAATAGTTACCTTGGAGCAGTTACTTAAAAGACTGGATATTTAAAAAATATTTTAAATTAAAAGAAATTAAAAACAATTTGTAAATGCAGAATAGCAATTTGAAGGTATTTTAAGGACTTATTTTTTATATATTATCCTTCATTCCACTGTCTTAACAAATTACATTTTTTGTACTTTCCCTTCATCTTTGCTTATGCACACATATTTGTCATATAATGTAAGTAGTGGTACCCACTAATGGTATACGGTTTGGAGTCTGCTTTTTTTCATTTAATTTTATATGGAATTGTTTTTTGCAAGTTGTTTAATTTTTATAATTACAATTCATAGTGATTTAGTTTTATAATTATTGGCTTCATGATGATTGAATTGGTATATTATAACCATCTTCCTATTACTATACGGAAGTTTATTATTTTTTTCAGTACTACAATAGGCGCTGTTATCAACTGAGGTATTATTACTTTTTATTAATTTTAGATTACTTATTTAGGATAAATTTATGAGTCTGAGAGGGCCAAATTAAAGGGTAGAATTTTTTTTCATGACTGTAAGTATTGTCATTTGGGGATGATGTAGTAAAAATGCAAACAAATCCTGCTGCTCCCTCCTGGAGCAAACCTCTCTCCCAAACCAGTTTCTCGAATTTGAGAAAATGTCTCAGGTTTTGCTTTTTTGGACACTAGTATTTTAATCAAGTTTAGCCTATACAGAACTTTTTAAAAATAACAATTCAGAGGGATCATGATTAACCTACTTTTGAGGAACTTTAAGTGTACTTCTTGGCAAAGAATAAACTGGCCTTTAAGGGCCAGAAGGTGGATGAGCCACAATAGAAGGTAGAGGTTACCTGGTGCCGGAAGACCTCGAGAGCGTTTGTCTGGTTTAATTTGGTATCGGAGAAAGCCTTGAGTATTATGAGATACTGTAGCCGGTTGTCATCGAACCTTTTCTCCTGGTTTGGCTCAGTCTGGCAATTCCCGCTTCAAGTCTCTATACCCTGACTGCTTATAAAGTTAGAATTTGAATTAAGTGGCACTGATGAGTGCTCGGAGAACTCGGCAAGACTTAAAGGTGTTTTCTCTATGTTAGTCTACGGACTTTAAGAATACAGACTTTGAGTTTCCAAGAAAGCTATACACAGGTTAAATCACCAGTTTCAAAAAGTCAAACAAAGAGAACTCTTTTCCTTTAAATCCTTGAGATTTGGACGAGTCGTTCACGCTTTGGGTAGTTCCCCTTCCGGTGTCGCCACTTACTTTGGGCCTACTTTTACTGCGGAGGCTTCCATTGGATGCCAGAGTCCTCGCCCCCCTAAACTCCCGCCAGGACTGGTTGTTTCATTTCTGGT
The DNA here is from genome assembly GCF_023721935.1 of Panthera uncia. NCBI lineage: Eukaryota > Metazoa > Chordata > Mammalia > Carnivora > Felidae > Panthera > Panthera uncia. The sequence continues at coordinate 33,225,172 of NC_064814.1, forward strand.
CTTGGCGTCTGATTGGTTGTCTGAGCTCGTCCGGCGATTGGATGTCGGGAGTTAAGGGGTGGGAGGCGGGAATTCGTCCGGGAGAGCGTGGTTGAGGTGACTGATGAGGGTTGGAGAGGAAAGCTACAGCCGCCCGGAGCCCGCGACCAGGCATGGGTGGTAGCAGCCCCCTGAGGGAAAGAGGCTTGTGACCTTTCTTCTTTGTCAGCGCTCCACTGTATTTTTTTTTTTTTTTTTTTTTGCGGATATAGCTTTCCTTTTCTTCTGTGAAGGAAAAGCTTTCCTTTTCTTCTGCCTAGCGCTGTAGGCGTTTCTTCGGTTTTCCCCTGGACAGGCAAGTCTGTCTCCCTTGCCCGGGAGTGCGCGAAATCTGCGGCCAGGCTGCTTCCGCTTTCGCCCTACCGCCTTGCTGGCTGGTCGGTGTTGATTGGATCAGCCAGGGCGTCTGGAATCTCTGCGGGCTGAGGGAGGAGGAAAGTATGAGGACGGAAACTTGGGGAGAAGGGGAGCCTGTCCTCCCTTGATGGGAGCGGAGGCCCGTTAGGCGGCCGGGAGCGACAGGCAGATACTTGTGGTTTGTTTTGGTTTTGTTTTACTCAGTGTGCGTGGGAAGCTACCCCATTTTGAGATGCCTGTTGCCACAACTGGGGCGGGGGATGGATTGATTTGAAGGTCATATCTGAGTAACTAGACCAGTTTTGAGTTGTTGGTTCAGATTAAGGGGTTAGATTCCATCAGTTTCATTCTCAGAGCTTCACAGAACCGCAAGATATTAGGACTGGAAAATACTTTAGAATAGTGGTTCTTCTTTTAGAACACATAGGCTATGGTTAAGGTTATAATTGGTTTTCTAATCTATTACACTGTTATTTCAACCATCCCTCCATCCCCAGTTTGAGTTTACAATTTTTTTTTCACTATTGCAAAGTGGTACCGATGTATATCAGTCCCTCCCTACCCCGCCCCTTTTCAGTTATTTCCTCAGGATATATTTCTGGGAATGAGAAGTCTATAGACCCTTTTTAGAAAAATTCAGTCATGGCACAGAAACTTCATAGATCCCAGTTTCTGGATTATATATGTCGTAGGTTAAGAAAAGGTGGTTTAGAATTGTATCTATGTATCTTAGGTTAAGAAAAGGTGGTTTAAATTAGATCATTTCCTCTGTGTACCCATACTGAAGTTTGGGTACATTTCTGTACATTGTTATTCTTAATTCATTGCCTGGCTAATTTTCCTGAAAACCCGATCAGGTGGGTAGTGTTATTTCCATTTCACAGATGAAGAAATAAGCTCTGAGAGGTTAAGTGATACACACAGAGGAATTTATTTATTTATTTATTTTTTAACGTTTATTTATTTTCGAGACAGGGAGAGACAGAGCATGAACAGGGGTGGGTCAGAGAGAGGGAGACACAGAATCTGAAACAGGCTCCAGGCTCCGAGCTGTCAGCACAGAGCCCGACGCGGGGCTCGAACTCACAGACCGCGAGATCATGACCTGAGCCGAAGTCGGCCGCCCAACCGACTGAGCCACCCAGGCGCCCCTCACACAGAGGAATTTAAATGTAGGTTTGCCTTACTCCAAACTCATCTTCTTTTCATTATACCCCCCTGACCTTTAAAGAAGAATTATTGGGCACCTACTAAGTGTCAGGCCATTGTTATTACAGATAAGGATCTTAGTCTATAGAAGTGAAGAGACATGATCAAGGTAACATATCTGAGTTGTTTTCAGAACCTGGTCTAGAACCTGTACTTTCTAGTTCCTAGTCCACAGCTTTGGCAGAGCATGGATGAAAATCGACATTTGTCAGATTCCAAGACATGCTCTCAACTGTTGTGATTTATAAGACTAGGAAATTTTTTTTACTTCCATTTGTTTTGTTTAAACATTTATTCCAATTTTTATTTCCAGACATCTGTCCTAATGTTGGGTATCTGGTTTTCTTTGAGTGGTATTGTTTCAATATTGATTTTCATTTCTGTTGCAGTTAGGAATCTGAAGTAAAGAATAAAGCATGATGGCTTCAATGTCTGAATATACAATTGGTGGGGTGAAAATTACCTTTCCTTATAAAGCTTACCCATCACAGCTTGCTATGATGAATTCTGTAAGTATTTTTTTTTTTTAATGTTTTATTTATTTTTGAGAGAGAGAGCATGAGTGAGGGAGGGACAAAGAGAAAGGGGGACAGAAGATCCCAAGAGGGATATACCCTGAGAGCAGCAAGCCTGATGCAGGGCTCGAACTCATAGACTATGAGATCATGACTTGAGCCGAAGTCAGACAACCAACTGAGCCACCCAGGCGCCCCCTGTAAGTATTTTTCAATAGTTATTTTCAGTCTTTATTAAGATACATATGTTTATAATTCATAAGGCTGCATTCATTTTCTCAGATAGTAAATGGATTGAAAATATTTGCCTGCTTCGTTGAAGAACATCTAACCCTTGGAAAAATAATACCACTGCTAAACCATATATGTCCATGGATATAATGGAGGCAAAGGAGAACATTCTGAAAAATATTCTCAGCTCATTTGGAACTTCTATTTACTTTGCAGAATTACTGCTTTCTATGAAGTATTTGCTGTCTATTACACAGACTAGTATATTTTTTTGAGACTGTTTATATAGGCAATATGCAAACTTAAGGAAACCAACTTTGTTAAATACCAATATTTTACTATATTTACTGTATACTTTGTTTACGAGTGTAATAGAGTATTTATTTTACGTAGTTTAAATGTTACATAATGATACGATACTATACCTATCTTTGTGCAGAACTTTTTTTTCTCTTCACATATTTAAAATGTAGGCCTGGTGATTGTTAATCCATTTTACATGCTATATAGCATTCCATTATATGAGTATACCAGAATTTTTTTTTCTATTTTCCTTTTGATAGACTTCTAAATTGTTTACATTCTCTAGCAATTATAAACAATGTTGCTATGAACTTTATTATTCATGTTTCCTTGTGTTCATGTGGGTAAAATTTGGAGTATATACATAGTACTGTACATGCTGGAGTTGGGTATTTTCAACTTTATTAGGAATCATTAGTTTTTGTGCAAAGTGTACAGGGGTGCCTGAGTGGCTCAGTTGGTTAAGCATCCAACCCTGGGTTTCAGCTCAGGTCATGATCTCACAGTTCATGAGTTTGAGCTCCGTGTTGGTCTCTGTGCTGCCAGTATGGAGCCTGCTTGGGATTCCCTGTCTTTCTCTGCCCTTCCCTCACTTGCGTGCGCGCTCTCTCTCTCTCTCTCTCTCTCAAAATAAATAAATAAACTTAAATAACAACAAAAACAACAGAAACCAAAGTGGTTATAACAGTTTACACTCCCATGAGCAGTAGCCTCCCTTGTTTTTATCAAAAATATTCATGTACTATATTCTAGTTTTACAGAAACCGTTAAGGCACAAATTGCTTTTTTTCATTTCTTTTTTGCTTGATATGCTTTTTAGGGCCATCATAATTTTAGGGAGAGATATAAAGGAATAAAGTTTAGATTTCACTAAACATGGGTTCTTGCTTCTGCTCTTGCTGTGCTCCCTTAAGTACAACCTTATTTCTCATTGTTGTATTTGTACTTCTCCTGGAGAGATACCCTATGAAGTAAATTGCTTATTGATTTTTTCATTGTTTTTGTGTCCATAGATTGTCAGAGGATTAAATAGTAAGCAACATTGTTTACTGGAGAGCCCTACAGGAAGTGGGAAAAGTGTAGCCTTACTTTGTTCTGCTTTAGCATGGCAACAATCTTTTAATGGTAAGTAGTTGTTGATATTTTCAGGTTCCTTATTGGGACCTGAAAAAAATATTTTAATAAATTACTTTTTATCCTGAATGGTTCAACCATGTTCTAGCTAATTTAAGTGTGGATTCTCTTTTAAGATATTTCTTTATAAGTTAAATATCTTCCAAAAGAGTTTCAATAGAGCAAAATATGTTCAGTTAATTATGAAACAATTTTGAGCATAACGTAGTCCTTTATTTGATGATTCATAGTATGCACAGGAATCTTGGAATGCTTAGAGTTATTATGAAAATGATTATGATAATTTGTATTTAAAAGATGCAAGAGATTGGCCTGTAATGGTGTATAATATACACAAATAATTTGAGTAAATCCTTTAATGTATTTGCTTATCTGTCCCTTCCTCACAACATTAGAACATGGAATATATAAAGGAAACATTCTAATCGATTTTTCTACTTGTTTGGATGCCATATAAGCAAAAGTTTATTGTAATATTGTTTTCATGAATACATATTTTTTTTCCATTACTTTTATTTGCTAACAAAGGCCTAGTATATTGACTTTTATAAAAGACTAGCTGATGTACATAATGAATCCGAAATGCAGTATTGGATATGTTTTAGTTACATAATTAAATGGATTTGACCTAAAGTATTAGGAGAATTTAAAGTTAACCAGGAGTGTGTGTAGGTAGGTATATATGTTTTTATGTGTGTGTCTTTTGAAGGGAAATCTACTTATAAGACTCTTAAAAATGAACAGTAAATATTTTATAACTTTTGTTCATTCTGATTGTTACTGATAATCTTTGGGGAAAAATGAGATAATCTGTTAATAATTTAAAATTTTAGTGGGAGACCAAAAAGTAGAATTAGTAGTATTTATGTAGTACAGATGGGAAAATAATGTCATTACTGCTTATAGAGAATAATTATTCACCTTTTTTTTTTTTTTTTTTTTTTTTTTAGTCTCTATGAATTGTGTATTTATACATGTAGGCACACAATGTAGACCAATTACAATTTTGTATTTTATTTAAGTATTAAAAATTACCTGTTTTATTTAGTTTGAATATTGACCTTAAAGTATATTTTAATACATGTATCAGAATTGATACATCATGAAGCATGTTTCTATTTGAAATAGATGTATAAAGTGGAAATGACTTAACCCTTATATGTTTATGTTATTTGATGTATTGAGCTTTCAATTTCTTCATTTAAGGAAATAGCAGTAATTAAGAGTATACTTTAGGTCTTTATTTTAATCTTCCCTGCTTGATATTTTAATAAAACTTGATATAAATGAGTACTTGAGTGGTTAACATTATCTTTGACTATTACTAGATTTTTGCAATTATGTAAATTGATAACTCCCTCTATAAGTATTTATGGCATAAGTGTTTCTTGCCTGTTGTAATTTGATCCTGGAGATAGGTTGACCAACTTGCCCAGATCTGCCAGGTACTTTTCTAGTTTTAGAACTGAGAATCTTGTTTCCTAGGAAACCTCCCAATCCTGGGCAAATTGGGTGGTTGCTCATCTGAGTTGCAGAAGATTATGAATGTTTGTTAAATTAGAAATATTACAAATTGAGATTCTTTCATTTTTAGGAAAGCCAGTGGACAAAAGCTTAAGTAAAAAAGCTGAGGAACTATTGTCATGTTGTTGTGCATGCCATTCAAAGAATTTTACAAACATTGACTTGAAACAAGGAACTTCACATCATTTCAATTGTCCAAGTACACCACCTTCTGAAAGATATGGCACTTCATCAACTTGTCAAGGTAGTTTATACTTTGCCTGGCTCTTTTGGTATCTGTGGTAGCCTTAATTATTGCTGTTATTAGATTTATCTAAGATAAATTTGGTTAGCATAATGGATTATGTATCTCCACCTAATTCTCTGGAATTATTTTCAGATAACACACAGAGTAGTCAGATATCCTTGGACTATTGTATTCTTGGCTTGACTTTTAATTTATTCAGACATTTTGCTAGTTTAAATCATTTTTTGAAGAAGGCAGTGCACAATAAATGATATTTAGAAATTGATCTTATTTGTGGTCAGTATTGTTAGAGTTTAAAAAAATAATACTGATTTGTATTGTAAGACAAAATCAGTTAGCCTCATTCGTTCATCTTTATGAATTTGCCTGAACTTCTGAGGCCAGTATATCCTCTGAGACTTTTTTTTTTTAAGTACTTTAGTTTTTTTTTTTTAATTGAAGTATAGTTGACACACTATTACGTACATTAGTTTCAAGTGTGCAACATAGTGATTCAAGAAGTCTAGGCATTATTCTGTGCTCACCACAAGTGTGTCTACCATTGTCACTTTAATGCTATTATAATACCATTGATTAGATTCCCTGTGCTGTACCCTTTATCCCTGTGACGTATTCATTCTGTAACTGAAAGCCTGTATGTCCCACTTCTCTCTGGCAGCCATCAGTTTGTTCTCTGTGTTTATGGGTCTGTTTCTGCTTTTCATTTATTTATTCAATTGTTTTGGTTTTTAGATTCCCCATATAAGTGAAATCATGTGGTTTTTATCTCTCTCTGACTTATTTCACTTAGTATAATACCCTCTAGGTCCATTCATGTTGTCACAAATGGCAAGATTTCATCCTTTTTTAAGGCTGAATAGAGAATCAGGTAAATTTTAAATATGATCCTTTACTAGTTCTTACTAGATTTATTTAAGAGAAGTATACTAAGACATCTGGCTGGCTCAGGCAGTGGAGGGTCCAATTCTTGCTTTCAGCTCAGGTCATGATCTCATGGTTCATCGATTTGAGTTCTGCTTCAGGCTCTGCACTGACAGTGCAAAGTCTACTTGGGATTCTCTCTCTCCTTCTCTCTGTCCCTCACCTGTTCTCTCCCAAAATAAAATAAACTTAAAAAAAAGAGAGAGAAATATACTAAGAATATCACAAGATTATTAATATTTAAAAGTATTTCTTTGGCTTTGAGTATATGGGAATGGTTAACCATTATTTGCCTAAGCTGAAAACCTAGGAAATATCCTGTATGCCTTGTTCTTCCATATTTCTCCATGCAAACCTCTATCTCCATTGATACTTCCTTAGTGCCAACTACCATGTTTAGTTTAGAGCATGCATTAACTTCTTGTACTGCTTTCACTCATGCCATTCTTTAATTACTGGTAGGAAGAGAGAGGTTGCTATGATTGATTTAAGTCTAAATAGTATCCATTTCCTAAAATCAAGGTTGGAGTCATCTTCCCCTAAAACACATGACTGTGGGGGCGCCTGGGTGGCTCAGTCGGTTGGGCGACCGACTTCGGCTCAGGTCACGATCTCGCGGTCTGTGAGTTCGAGCCCCGCGTCGGGCTCTGTGCTGACAGCTCAGAGCCTGGAGCCTGTTTCAGATTCTGTGTCTCCCTCTCTCTCTGACCCTCCCCCGTTCATGCTCTGTCTCTCTATGTCTCAAAAATAAATAAACGTAAAAAAAAAAGTAAAATAAAAAAAAATTTATAAAAAATAAAATAAAAAATAAAGAGCTTTAAAAAAACAAAAAACACATGACTGTGTGGAGGAGGGTAGCTGTTTGAACTAAAGTATGATTCTGTTAGGAATGAGGAAGAAGTGGTTGAATACATGCTAGAGAGGTGATCATTAATGTTGTCTACACTATTCTTTTAAATTTATTCTTTAATTTATTTTTTTTAAGTTTATTTTTGAGGGAGAGAGACAGAGCATGAGTAGGGGAGGACCAGAGAGAGAAGGAGACACAGAATCTGAAGCAGGCTCCAGGCTCTGAGCTGTCAGCACAGAGCCCGATGTGGAGCTTGAACTCACAGCCTGTGAAGTCGTGACCTGAGCTGAAGTGAGATGCTCAACTGACTAGGCCACCCAGGTGCCCCAATGTTTATTTATTTTTGAGAGAGAGAGAGAGAGAGAGAGACAAGAGTATGAGTGGCATAGGGGCAGAGAAGGGAGAGAGAGACACACACACACAGAATCTAAAGCAGGCTCCAGGCTCCCAGCTGTCAGCACAGAGCCGGATATGGGTCTTGAACCCACAAACCGTGTGATCGTGACCTGAGCTAAAGTCGGATGCTTAACCGACTGTGCCACCCAGGTGCCCCAGTGTTGTCTACACTATTTTGACCCTTAGCCCTTTTGACTTTCTTTCCATTCCTTAAGAGGGTTATGCTTTCTCTTGCCTCAGAGCCTTTGTTTATAGTGTCTCTTCTGAGGGAAATCCCATTTTCAGTTTGTTTTCCTGCTTTTCCTTTAGGTCTCAGCTTAAATGTCACTTCCTTGAAGGAGCCATACTGACCTTTCTATCAGACTAGATTTGGTTTCTGTATTATGTTCTGTCCTCTCACTGTGTACCTCTCCTTTATAGCACTTGTCATAGTTTTATTATCCATATGTCTGTATTCATCATTTATCAATCTCAGCTTCCCCTAGCAAACTATGTACTCCATGAGGTCAGGGACCATGTCAGTTTGCTTATCATTGAATCTTTAGTGCCTAGCAGAGTGCCTGGCATATAGTAGGTGCTAGCTAAAAAGAGTTATTGTATGAATGAGTGGAATTGACTTTGAGATAATTATAGGAACTTTGGTTTATCTTTATATACAACCTGTTTTTTTTTAATTTTTTTACGTTTATTTTGAGAGAGAGAGAGAGAGAGAGAGAACGAGAACGAGAACGAGCATGAGCATGCACAAGTGGGAGGGGCAGAGAGAAGGAGAGACAGAATCCCAAGCAGACTCCACACCACTAGCCCAGAGCCCAATGCAGGGCTCTAAATTACAAACTATGAGATCATGGCCTGAACTGAGATAAGAGTCAGGCCCTTAACTGACTGAGCCACGCAGGCGCCCCTATACAACCTGTATTTTTAAAAAAAACAGCCTTATTGAAATATACCTGACATGACTATATATATGCATGGTAGGTACACTTTGATAAATTTTGACATAGGTGTACCTTCATTAAACTTTCAGCAGCATCAAGATAGTGAACATAATCCATCACCTTCAAAAGTTTTCTCATGCCCCTTTGTTATCCCTCTTTCCCAACCCTCCATGATTCACTCTCCCCAAACAACCACTGATTTGCTTTCTGTCAATATAGATTAGTTTGAATTTTCTGGAATTTATATAAATGGAATCATAGTTTGTACACTTATTTTATCTAGCTTCTTTCACTTAACGTAATTTTTTTGAAATTCATCCATGTTGTTGCATGTATCAACGCTTTGTTCCTTTTTATTGTTAAGTAATTTTCTATTGTATGGGTATACTACAAATGGTTTCTCCAGTCTCCTGTTGATTTATATTTGAGTTGTTTCTATTTTTAAGCTATTACATATAAAGCCACTGTGAGTATTTGTGTGTAAGTCTTTGTTTTGGACATATATGCTTTCAGTTTTCTTGACTAAATACTTAGAAGTGATAGGACTAGATCATTTATGTTTAACTTTTTAAGAACCTTACAGACTGTTTCCCAAAGTGGTTTTACCTTCTTACATTCTCACCAGCAGTGGTTGGGAGTTCCCAATTCTTTATATCCTTGTCAGCACTTTTTTGCCATTCTAATAGGTATGTGGTGGTATCCCATTAAAACCCATTGTGGTTTTAATTTACATTTCCCTCATCACTTGTGACAGTTGAGCATAATTTCATGTGCTTATTAGCCTTCTATGTTATCTTCTCTTTTTTTTAAGTTTTTTTTTTTTTTTTTTTTTTTTTTTAATAAAGAGAGTACTATGTGAGCAGGGGAGGGGCAGAGAGAGGGAGAGAGAGAATCCCAACCAGGTTCTGTGCTGTTAGCACAGAGCCCAACTCGGGGCTCCATCCTCGATCTTGATCCCAGGAACCGTGAGATCATGACCCGAGCCAAAACCAGCAGTCGGATATGGATGCTTAACCGACTGAGCTACCCAGGTGCCCCTCTTTTTATGTTTATTGAGCGTTTGAATAGCCTCTTCAATGAATTGCCTATTTAAATTGTTTGCCCATTTTTCTATTGGGTTGTTTCTTACTGATTTCTAGGAGGTGTGTTTTGTGTTTTTTTAAAATTCTAGATAGGTCTTATTTCTTTATAATTTTATATTTTAAAGACTTAACCCCTTTGATAAACTTCTTGCGCACTGCCCTGCTATAAAGGACAGGAAGAGGGGTGCCTGGGTGACTCAGTCGGTTAGGCGTCTGACTTCGTCTCAGGTCGTGTTTTGATGGTTCATGGTGCAAGCCCCATGTCGGGCTCTATGCCGACAGCTCAGAGCCTGGAGCCTGCTTCCGGTTCTGTGTCTCCCTTTCTCTGGCCCTCCCCTGCTCATGCTTTGTCTCACTGTCTCTCTCAAAAATAAATAAACATTAAAAAAAAAAAAAAAAAAAAAGGACAGGAAGATAAGCCTTTTTTATATGCAGGTAATGTGATTTTTTTTTTTTTTTTTTTAACAAATTGGGTTTAATCTTATTTGACACATGGCAATTTAATTTTTCTAAAACTAAATTAATTGCTTTTGGTAGATGCTTCCTACCCTTTAATGGGCCCATACAAATTTGCCCCTTGATTTATTAGGGGCAGAGTTTCTCAATAATGGCACTATTATATTTTGAATGGGATAATTGTTTGTTATGGGGACTATCCTATGCATTGTGGGATGTTTAGTAGCATCTCCTAGGACTCAACCCACTAGATGCCAGTAGTATCTGGCATTTTGTGACAGCCAGAAATGTCTGTGTCCAATGTCCCTGCGGGACATTGTTAAAATTGCCCTAGTTTGGAACCACTGATCTAGATTCATTTTGTGGGTATTTTACCAGTTTGACCAGAAATTGCAGAGCTCAAAATTACATGTCTTTTCTAAAATATATATGGAAATGCAGAGGACTAAGAATGGCCAAGACATTTCTCAAGAACCAGTGATAAAAACAGTTTATAGTGATTAAAACAGTTTAGTATTAGCATAGTGTAAAACCAGTGTAAAACAATAGGAAACCCAGATTCATTTCTATGTGTATCTAGAAACTTGATTATTTATTGAAGTGCTTCTACAGAGTAGAGGCCTAAGGAGGGACCTTTTTAAAATTGGTACTTAGATATCCATATGGAAAAAAATGTAGATTTTTTTTTTTTTGTAATTTGAGAGAGACAGAGAGCATGAGCAGGGGAGAGGGGCAGAGAGAGAGAATCTTAAGCAGGTTCTGTGCACAGCTCAGAGGCCTGCATGGGGCTCAATCCCAATGCCCTGGAATCATGACCTGAGCTGGAATCAAGAGTCAGATGCTCAACCAACTAAGCCACCCAGACACCCCTCCATATGGAAAAAAATTTAAATTGGTGTCCTACTTTACTTCATGCACAAAAATTGATTCCAGATAGATTAAAAACCTAGTCATGAAAGGTTTTTTGTGGTTTCACATTTTAGGATTATTTGTTCTAGTTCTGTGAAAAATGCTGTTGGTATTTGACAGGGGTTGCATTAAATCTATAGATTGCTGTGGTTAGTATAGACATTTAAACAATATTTGTTCTTCCAGCTCATGAGTATGGAATGTCTTTCCATTTCTTTGCATCATTTTGAATTTCTTTCATCAATATTTTATACTTTTCAGAGTACAGCTCTCTCACTTCTTTGGTTAAGTTTATTCCTAGATATTTTATTGTTTTTGGTGCAACTGTAAGTGGGATTGTTTTCTTAATTTCACTTTGTGCTGTTTCATTGTAAGTGTATAGGAATGCAACAGATTTCTGTACATTGATTTTGTATCCTGTGAATTTATTGAATTCATTTATCAGTAGTTTTTTGGTGGAGTCTTTAGGGTTTTCTGTATATTATAGTATTATGTCATCTGCAAATAGTGAAAGTTCTACTTCTTATCAATTTTGATGTCTTTTATTTCTTTAGATTGTCCAATTGCTGTGGCTAGGACTTCCAGTACTATGTGAATAAAGGTGGTTACACTTATTCCTGACCTTTAGGGAAAAGCTCTTAGTTTTTCATCACTGAATATGATGTTGACTGTGGGTTTTTCATATAAGGCCTCATATTGAGATATGTTCCCTCTAGACCTACATTGCAGAGGATTTTTATCATGAATGGATGTTGTACTTTGTCAAATGCTTTTTCTGCATCTTTTGAAGTGATCATATGGCTTTTATCCTTTCTCCTATTGATGTGACATATGACGTTGATTGTTTTGCTTCGATAGCCAAAGCAATCTTGAAAAAGAAAAACAACTGGAGGTATCACAATTCCACAGTTCAAGTTATATTACAAAGCAGTAGTAATTAAAATAGTATGATACTGGTAAAAAATACACACATAGCTACATGGAATACAACAGAAAACCCAGAAATAAAACCCACAATTATGTGGATAATCTTGACAAAGGAGGAATGAGTATATACTGGAAAAAAGACCATCTCTTCACCAAATAGTGTTGGGAAAACTAGACACCCACATGCAAAAGAAAAACTGGACCATTTTCTTTCACCATACACAAACACTCAAAATGGATCAAAGACCTAAATGTAAGACCTGAAACCATAACCTTGAAGAGAGCACAGGCAATAATCTTTGACATCAGCCATAGCAATGTTTTTCTAGATTTGCCTCCTGAGGCAACAGAAATAAAAGCAAAAATAAACTATTGGAATTACACCAAAATAAAAATTTTCTGCACGGTAAGGGTAACAACCAACAAAACTAAAACGTAACCTACTTCTCCTATAGGAGAAGATACTTGCAAATGACATAACTGACAATGGGTTAGTATCCAAAATACATAGAACTGATACAACTCAATACCCAAAAGAGAATCCAATTAAAAAATGAGCAGAAGACATGAACAGATATTTCCCCAAAGAAGACAGACAGATAGATGGCTAACACACATGAAAAGATGCTCAACATCACTCATCATCAGGGAAATGCAAATCAAAACCACAATATCACTTCATATCACTTCATACCTGTCAGAATAGCTAAAATCAAAAACACAAGAAACAACAGGTGTTGGTGAAGATATGGAGAAAAAGAAACCCTCTTGCATTGTTGGTGAGAATGCAAATTGGTGCAGCCACTCTGGAAAACAGTATGGAAGTTCTTCAAAAATTAAAAATAGAAATACCCTATAGTCCTGGAATTGCACTACTGAGTGTTTACCCAAAATATATAAAAAACACTAATTCAGAGGTATACATGCACCCTTATGTTTATTGAAGCATTGTTTGCAATAGCCAAGCTATGGAAGCAGCCCAAGTGTCTGTAGATAGATGAATGGATAAAGAAGATGTGGTATGTAAATACAATCGGAAATTATTCAGCCATAAAAAGAATGAAAGTGGGGCACCTGGTTGGCTCAGTCGGTTGAGCATCTGACTTTTGGCTCAGGTCGTGATCTTACTGCTGGTGGGTTTGAGCCCAACATCAGGCTCTGTGCTGACAGCTTGGAGCCTGCTTTGGATTCTGTGTCTCCCTCTCTGTCTGCCCCTCCCCCACTCGCACTCTGTCTCTCTCTGCCTCTGAAAAACAAAGAAATGTAATAAAAAAAAAAAGAATGAAATTTTGCCATTTCCAACAACATAGAGCTGGAGAGTATAATGCTAAGTCAGTTAAAGAAAGACAAATACCATATGAAATCATTCATATGTGGAATTTAAGAAATGAAACAAAGGAAAGCAAAGAGAAAAAAGACAAACCAAGAAAGAAGACCTTTTTTTTTTTTTTTTTTTTTTTTTTTTTTTTTTAAGCGAGTGAGGGTATGTACACAGGCAAGCGGGGGAGAGTCAGAGGGAGAAAGAACGAGAAGTAGGCTTCACGTTCAGTGCAGAGCCCAATGCAGGGCTCAGTCCCACAACCCCAGGATCATGACCTGAGCCGAAATCAAGAGTTAGACACTCAACCGAATGAGCCACCCAGGCATCCCAAGAAACAGAATCTTTAATTAAAAATTTTTTTTTTATTAAACAAAATTTGTTTTCTTAATGTTTATTTATTTTGAGGGAGAGAGAGAGTGTGAGCAGGCAAGGGTCAGAGAGAGGGGGAGACAGAATCTGAAGAAGGCTCCAGGCTCTGAGCTGTTAGCATGGAGCCTGAAGTGGGGCTCAAACTCGTGAACCATGAGATCATGACCTGAGCCAAAGTTGGACGCTCAACTGACTGAGCCACCCAGGCGCCCCAAGAAACAGATTCTTAGCTGTAGAGAACAAAGTGATGGTTACCAGAGGGGGGTGAGTGGGATGAGGATAAAAGAGTACACTTACTGTGAGGAAAACAAAAAATAAATACTGGGAAAAAAAAGAAGAAAGAAAGAAGGAAGGAAGGGAGGAGGGAAGGGAAGAAGGAAAGGAAGGAAGGTTGGATGGATGGATGGATAGATGGATGGATTTAGGCCAAAAGATTGATAGTGATTACCTCAGGGAGGAAGATTTACAGAAGTGAGAAGGTGGGGGAGGGAAGCAGATGGCACTTTACTTTTTCTTATTTATATTTCTGATTTGCTGAAATCTTTCATAATGAGCTTATATTAGTTGATAATTTTTTAAAACTAAAGTGTATTGGGGGTACTTGGCTGGCTCAGCAGGTAGAGCATGCAGCTCTTGGTCTTGGGGTTATGAGTTCAAGTCCCATGTTGGGCATAGAGCTTACTTTAAAAAAAAAGTTAAAAAGTCATCTGGCTGGCTTAGTAGAGCATACAACTCTTGATCTCAGGGTTGTGAGTTTGAGTCCCATGTTGGGTGTAGAGATTACTTAAAAATAAAATCTTTAAAAAAATCCAGAATTTCAGGGTATTGGATTACATTGGAAACAGGTTTAGAATGGGTCCCATTGTTTACCTTGGGCATTTAACTCCATTTTCCTATGTATCAGTTTCCCCAATTGTAAACTAACAATTGCTATTGTATGCCATAGTAGCAGGAGCTGATCTATGTAAAACTTTTAGCATGCTGCCTGATACTAATAAAATTGAATTGTATAGGTCAAAAAAAAAAAAAAAAGACCTACGTATAAAAGGCAAAACCATTAAGATTTTAGAATACAATGGTATTTAAACTATGTTCCTAAGAGTCTTGGGAAAAAACATGGCTTGTAGGGGTAAGGGCACAATGAGTCAGGGAAGTTCTAGGTCTTTTATTCTGTTTTGGAAATTTTAAGCAATATTTATTTAAAAAATATAGTCCTCCTCAGTAAAAGCTTGAGAATCAGTGCTATGTGGCATAGATTTACTTTGTTTTTACAGACTCAAACTTGGTTTTTGAAATCAGTATTGGACCTGCTTATAGGGCTTCCTTCTCTAATGGTCTATAAATCCTTTAAGGCAGAGGCTGTTTCTTTTTCATTGCTTTTCCATGGTTTCTGGAATTATATGGACTCAGTAAAATAAATGCTTGTTAAATGAATTCAAGCCCTAGAAGTGGAAGGAATGTATAGAGAAGAGTGGGAAGGAAGGAAGGTACTTTTCAGAACACTCACATTTAGGGAAAAGGAGAAACCCATGTATAGGAGCAGTTAAGTAAAGTGTTAACAGATATTAAGGAAAAAGGAAACGTATTTGTTATATTTCAAAAAGACAGTGTTCTGTTTGTCTGTATTCCTAGAGGTTATGCGATGGATTTTGGAGTCAGACAGCAAGAGCCAGTCATATCCACGCTCTGCCTCTTACTAGCTATGTGATACTGGGCATATTAACTTCTTTAAAACCTAGTGTTCACATTTATTAAAAGGAGCTAATATTATTTGGTGATTAAGAGGTCACTGATGACCTTCAAGGTAGTGGGACTAAAAGGCAGATTATAGGAGCTTGATTCTACTGTATTTTTAAGTGTAAAGAACATTTAGAAGCTTAGTGGGGAAGAAACATTGAGATACTGTAGAAAGATGTATATATAAATGAAATACTTTTCTTGGGAGAATCTTACAGATATCTGTATCTATATAAGTGTATATTTTTTAATTAAAAATTTGTTAAATGCTTATTTTTGAGAGAGAGACCAAGCATGAGCGGGAGAGGGGCAGAGAGAGAGGGAGACACAGAATCCTAAGCAGGCTCCAGGCTCTGAGCTGTCAACACAGAGCCTGACATGGGGCTCGAACTCATGAACCACGAGATCATGACCTGAACACTTAACTGACTGAGTCACCCAAGTGCCCTTATATATATATTTTAATGTTTATTTATTTTGAGAGAGAGAGAGAGAGAGAGCACGGGAGGGGCAGAGAGAGAGAGGGGGGAGGGGGGGCAGAGTTTCCAAAGCAGGCTCTGTGCTGACAGCAGAGAGTCCAATGTGGGGCTTGAACTCATAAATCTGTGAGATTGTGACCTAGCTGAAGTTGGATGCTCAACTGACTGAACCAGCCAGACACCCCTTACAGTTATATTTTTTAAACTGCATTATCGGGAGTGGTTTACAAAAGCATAAGCCTATTAAGAAATCAAAATTGGACTTTCCTGATGAAAGCATATTTCTCAAAATGTTATATCTTTGTTAAACTCAGTGGTAAATACATGCTTTTAAACATGTCAACCTCATGTTTTAAAGTAAGGAAATTTTGAGTCTTTAACATCTTGGTTCTAATTTTTCCTGGAAAAATTGCCTAAGTGTCAGTTATTTATACTAATTTTTTATGACTTCTTGTAGAAGACTCTCCTGAAAAAACTACGTTGGCTGCAAAGCTATCTGCCAAGAAACAGGCTTCCATAAAAAGAGATGAAAATGATGATTTTCAAGTAGAGAAGAAAAGAATTCGACCCTTAGAAACTACACAGCAGGTAAACAATTTATTGGCAGTGAAATAGTACCATTAGAGCTGCACAAGGTAGTCAAGTATCAATCAAGTTTTCATTGGCCCTTGTGCAATTTACTTGGGTCGTATCATAGATGTAAATTAAAGGATAAAATATTGTAACTTCATTTTATAATATTACTCATTGAAAAGAGTGTCATTATAATACATTATTGATAATATGTCTTTAAAGTACATGGTGCTTTCCTATATATGAGGAATTAGACAGTTAAATATTTACTTAAGGTATAAATTGGTAATATAGCTACTTTGTACTTTTAATTTTTTTTATTTTTTATTTTTTTAATGGTTATTTATTTTTTTAATTTTTTTTTAACGTTTATTTATTTTTGAGACAGAGACAGAGCATGAACGGGGGAGGGTCAGAGAGAGGGAGACACAGAATCCGAAACAGGATCCAGGCTCTGAGCTGTCAGCACAGAGCCCGACACGGGGTTCTAACTCACGGACCGTGAGATCATGACCTGAGCCGAAGTCGGCCGCTTAACCGACTGAGCCACCCAGGCGCCCCAATGTTTGTTTATTTTTGAAAGAGACAGAGACAGAGTGTGAGCGGGGGAGGGGCAGAGAGAAAGGGAAACAGAATCCGGAGCGGGCTCCAGGCTCTGAGCAAGCTGTCAGCACACAGCTTGATGTGGGGCTCGAATTCACAAACGTGAGAGCATGGCCTGAGCCGAAGTTGGACGCTTAACCGACTGAGCCACCCAGGTGCCCCTGTATATTTAAAAATTATTTTATTATTTCCAGTTAGAAAGAGTCATCTTTTTTTTTTTTTTTTTATGCTTAACACATATAGAAAAACTACTTTTGACCTTCAGGAACAACTTGCCTGCTCAGACTTTGAGTTTGCATTAAACTTCATTTTGGTTCTGTGTTAACAGATAAGAAAGCGTCATTGTTTTGAAAAGGAAGTGCGTGATTTGGATGCAAAAGTTGCTTCAGGAAAGACCACAAAACTCAACTCTCCATTAGGAAAGATAAACTCCTTTTCTCCACAAAATGTATGTATTTATGCCATTGTTCAGTAAAGAAGGAAAATGTGGAATTTGCTAAACTCCTTTTTTTTTTAAGGAATAGTATAATGCAAAGAATAGTAGAAAACAACTCAGAAGTCCTCGAAGTGCTGTCACATCTCTGCTACTAATGTCTGAGATAGGAAACCCTATTTTCTTTGTGCCCCACTTTCCTCATTTATAGAATGAGAGAATTGGACTAGAAAGAAATCTGAAAGGTTATTTTTCTCTTGTAGATTCTAATGTTGTGTACTATACTTCCCTATAATTCTTTCAGTGTCCTTTGGGCAGGCAGTTCTTAAGGAGTAGTCTAGGGAGTTTTGGAGATTACTGACATTTTTTCTCAGGCAGTGTGTGAGGTAAAAAGTATTTTCATAGTAATAATATGTTATTTGCCTTTTATAAGGGGCACCTGGTGGCTCAGTTGATTAAGTGTCTAACTTGATCTTAGCTCAGGTCTTGATCTCAGGGTTTTGAGTTCACGCCCCATGTTGGGCTCTGCACTGGGCATAGATCGTACTTTAAAAAAGTGATACCAATCTTTTTTTTTTTCATTTTTTTTTTTTTTCAGTTTATTTATTTACTTAGAGTGTGTGCAAGTGAGGGAGGGATAGAGAGAGAGGGAGAGAGAGAATCCCCAAGCAGGTTCTGTGCTGTCAGCATGGAACCTGAGGCAGGGCCCCACGAACCTCAAGATCAGGACCTGAGCTGATGTGGGACTCAATCTCATGAAATGTGAGATCATGACTTGAGCCGAAAGACCCAGATGCTTAACTGACTGAGCCACCCAGGCACTACCCCCCTCCCCCCGCATAGTAGTTTTCTTCATTAATGAACAGTTAACAAAAGCCAGTTTCACCTGAGAATATCCTTGATGAAGCAGTAAAAATTACTAATTTTATTAACTCAGCCCTTGAGCTTTTTTAACATTCTGTGTGAAGAAGTAAGCAGTACTCAAAACATTTTGCATGCAGAATAGGATGATTATCTTGAGGAAAAGCACTTGTAGAATAGTTTGAATTGTTAGCTGAACTAGCCACATTTTTCATGGAACATTATTTTTACTTGAAAGAATGACTGACAGATAAACTATGGCAATTCTTGAAATAAAGTAAGCCTGATAAAATTTGATTGAAAATCAGAATTTTGAAAAACTGTATATACCACTGTGAACTTGGCAGTTTATGGTACTTGTAGACTTTCCTAATGATATTGGTGGTGATATACAGTGTGACTTTTTGATATTATATAATGAAATGTATTACCATTTATAAGATCTGTAAAATCAGTGAACCACATATTTTCTAAATGGCCTGTGCATGATATTATGAAATGATACCTGGAAAAGATCCATCCTAAGTGCAAGATAGACCAGTGGACCTTTTCTACCCCATCCCTCCACCTCCAGGCAACTCTAGAGGTTTTTTTTTTCAGTCACTGTAGATTAGTTTTCATATCCATAGTTTTATATAAATGGAATTGTGCCTTTTTTTTAATTAAAAATTTTTTAAATTAAATTTCAGATGTTGTGAATTTTACCTGCTGGGTGCTGGGTGTTGTTATATTTCTATAAATACTCTTGAATTTTATTCTGAGATACAGTTAAGTTACAGGGAATCAACTTGATGCTTTTAATCTGCTTCTAGGATTTGTTAGGTGGGATCTGAGCAGGGTTTAGTTGTGGGTTACCTCAGTAGAGGCTAGCTCTTTCTGAGTCCTCTACCTAATGCTTTATGAATTGTTAGGTTTTCTAGTCTGGCTGGTGGGAACAGGCACTGTTCCATGCCCTGTGTGAGTGCCTCATCATTTAGGGTGATTCTTTCTGCTCTCTTGGATTGTTTACTCACTCACATATGCTGACTAATACCCTGCTAGATATTTGAGAGGTCTGTCTGCAGATCTCTGGGATTCATTCTTTGTGCAGCTATCTCCACTTTAATATTCTTCCCTGTGAACTTTAGTCTTTCCATTTTTCTGGACTGAAGAGCAGAGTCTCTTCAATTCAGGTTTGCTGGGCTATATCTTGGTTCCCCCTCCCCATGGCACAGCCTAGAAACTCTCAAGGCAGTAAGCCTAGGCGATTATAGGACCTATTGCATTTATTTCCTATATTTCAGGGATCACTCTTTCTTACCTGAAATCCTATATCTTAAAAACTATTGTTTCATATGTTCTGTCTGTACTTTTAATTTTTCAGGGAGGAGATGAAAAAACTCATTGACTCTGGGGACAAATTCTAGAAGTCCTTATTTTATTTTATTTTTTTAATGTTTTATTTATTTTTGAGAGAGAACAAGAGAGAGAAAGAGCAAGTGAGCAAACACGTGAGGGGCAGAGAGAGAAGGAGACACAGAATCCGAAGCAGGTTCCAGGCTCTGAGCTGTCAGCACAGAGCCCGACATGGGGCTCACACCCACAAACTGTGAGATCATGACCCGAGCCTAAGTCAGACACTTAACTGACTCAGTCACCGAGGCACCCCTAGAAGTCTTTAGATGGCTTATAAGGCTTCCTGTTTATCTGTACAATCATAAGTCCTCTATAAACTTTATTTTCTTTTGCGCTTTCTCCTTCTTCCTCTTTTTTTTTTTTTTTTAACCAGCTCCTGCTAATTCTTCAGGAAGCTGCCTTTGACATCCCCAATTTGGAGTTAGATTCCCATCTGGAATGTTCCTTGTACTTTTCGGTTTTTAACACTTACCTTACTCTTACTATCTTCTTTACAAGGCTCTAAGTTCCATTAAGGACAACACCAGGTTTTCTAGTATGTTGAGACCTCCTTGAAGGCTGTGACTGTTACATTCATCTTTACGTTCCAAGTACCTAGCTTTGTGCTAGGAACCTAGTTAAAGACTGAGTGAATGAAAACTATATTCCCTGCCCTCAAAGAATCTTCCTTTAAATTCTTAAAAATACTAAATGGGGAAAAGTCATCTTAGGAGCCTTTAATGTTAAATTGTCAATAATAATATATACTGTGTGTTTGCCTCTGCCAATGTTTTCTACCTCATTTTCTTTCACAGTGCCTTATTTTCTTCATAGCTCTTACTGTTTGAATTTATTTATTTACCTGTTTATTATCTATCTGTGCTGTTAGAATGTAATGTCAGTCTTTTTCGTAAGTATCCCTAGTACCTAGAATAGCATATGGTGTATATTAGTTGCCTGATAAATAGTTGTTAGTTAGAATCTTCTCTAATTCTTACAATGGCATAGGCAGTTATTATTGTTATTCCCATTTTATAGATAAGGATACTCTGAGAATTAAGTACTTTGCTTAAGGTCACAGACTGGCAAATACTAGAGCTAAATCCTACCTAAACAGTATGATACTCTGGCAAATGCTCTGATCACTTTATTTTACATTCTCTCTAAAATGCCTCTCAGAAATCCTGGAGTCCTATAAGCAGGATTCTAATATCAATATAAAGGAAAGAAACATTATGTAGAAGCCTCAAGAATAAAGAAATCAAGTATAGGATAAGCTGTGATTGGTAATAATTAAAATTAGAGAAGTGGATTTTTAAATTTCGTTTTGTTTTTATTGGTTAAGAGAATGAGCTTGAATCAGACTACCTGGGTTTTAATCACAACTCTGCTCTTTACACCTATGTAATCTTGATTAAGTTTTTCTACTGTGAGCTATTTTTACTTCAGTTTCTCTATTTGTTGAACAGGGCTAGTAATAGTACCTCTCTCACAGGGCTGTTAGGAGGGTTAAACAGGTAAATATTTATAAAGTGGTAAGAGTAAGGGCGCCTGGGTGGCTCAGGTCACGATCTTGTGGTCCGTGGGTTCAAGCCTGGTGTTGGGCTCTGTGCTGACAACCCGGAGACTGGAGCCTGCTTCAGATTCTGCCTCCCTCTCTCTCTGCCCCTCCCCCACTCACACTATCTCTCTCAAAAATAAACATTAAAAAATTGCTTATAAAGTGATTGGAGTATACTTAGCATATTTTAGAGCTTATTAAGTGGTAAGTGGTAGCAGAAGTAGCAGCAGTAGCAATAATAGTAGCAGCAAAAGGCTCCGTATTTGTGTGCTGCTACTAAAGGTATTATATAATATTGATTAATATCAAATATATATAGTTATCTTTAAATGCTGCTAAAATATATAGTATCGCTTGATACTAATTTTGAGGAATTAGATTTATAATTAAGTAACATATTCTTTTAATATCTGGTAAGGATGTCTATGGCTAAACCTGTTTAGAGTCTAGACCATGTGACCATAAGCAGAATTCCTGGCTGGATACCTTAATTTTTAGCTAAGTGCTTTGATCAATTTCTCCTTTTGGTTATGTACTATGTTGATCATTTATTATGGTCTTCTTAGTGGTAAAGTATAATTACATTTATACCTGTATATCCCTATCTTTATATTGGTTATATTTTTAAGGTTCATGTGTTTATTTTTGAGAGAGAGGGGGGACAATCAGAAGCAGACTCCAGGCTCCACGCTGTCAGCGCAGAGCCCATTGTGAAGCTTAAACCCATGAACAGTGAGATCAGGACTTGAGCCGAAGTCGGATGCTTAACTGATTGAGCTACCCAGGTGCCCCATATCGGTTATATTTTAAACCAGAATTTATAAGTTTTTTTCCTTGGCTGTAGGTAGTATAACTATATTACTGTAGAAATGGGATAATTTTTATAGGTGGGTGATACATTACTTACAAGATTAAAGGTATGGTTTTCTGATAATTTTTTATAACTTTAAAGATTTGTTAAACTAAATTTCTCAAATCTGGTAACTAAAATGATAACATTTCACTAATGTGACATAGAACTTTTGTTTGTAAGAAGACATAAGTGGTATATGCCATACTAATTCAACATAGATAAAGTAAATTGATCATCACCAGAGTACTTTTGCAAATACAGAAAGACCATGTGGTTGAGCTCTAATATTCTTTTTTTGTAGTCTGGAGTCAAAAACATAAAGGTATAAAGTAATTTTAGGTAGTTTCTGAATGATTAGGGAGAAGGTCACAAATACTTAGGTAAAATGATCTATATTTTCAATACTTTTTTCTTCCTAACAATATTAGAATAAGCAGTTACGATAGAATCATACTCAGTACAAAATATAAAATTGTAGTTAATCTTTTTGTATTTTAGTAAATTGTTAAGAAAATATATAAATTTGTGTGTTTTAACTGTCATTTTAATTTTAAAAGTGGATGGTAGCATTTTTAGTGTAAATCTCATAGACATTTAGCACTAGGTAACATATCTAGTTTTTCAAAAGCATTTTCTCAAGCTAATCGTTTCCATGGATGTGAAAAAGAATAATGGGGCTATGAGTAGAGGTAGTTTATTTAAAGAAAGGAATCTTTGAGTATAGAAGTTTTTTTTGTTTTTCCTGTTAGAAACTTACTTTGCAGGGTGCCTGGGTGGCTTAGTCGATTGAGCGTCCGAATCTTGGTTGCGGTTCAGTCATGATCTCCCAGTTTGCAGGTTCGAGCTCCTTGTTGGGCTCCACACTGACAGCATGGAGCCTGCTTGGGAACCTCTCCCCTCCCTCTTTGCCCCTTCCCCACGCACAAACTCTCTCTCTTGTTCTCTCTCAAAATAAATAAACGTTAAAAAAAAAAAAAAGAAGAAACTTACTTTACTTCTGGTACAGAAGCATTTCCTCCTCTCTCTCTTTTTTTTCTTTTTAATAGAGGTATAATTGACATTGTTTTCAGGTGTGCAACATGATGATTCGATATTTGTATACACTATGAAATGATCACAATAAGTCTAGTTAACATCTGTCACCTTTTATAATTACAAAGATTTTTTTTTTCTTGTGATAAGAACTTTAAAGATTTGCTCTTTTAGCAACTTTCAGATATAAACCATGGTCAAAGTGCTATTTTACATCTTCATGACATATTTAGTTTAATTTAATTAATTAATTTTTAAATTTACATCCAAGTTAGCATATAGTGCAACAATGATTTCAGGAGTAGATTCCTTAATGCCCCTTACCCATTTACCCCATACCCACAATCCCTCCAGCAACCCTCTGTTTACTTTCTATATTTAAGAGTCTCATATGTTTTCTTCCCTTCCCTGTTTTTATATTATTTTTGCTTCCCTTCCCTTATGTTCATCTGTTTTGTATCTTAAATTCCTTACATGAGTGAAGTCATATGATATTTGTCTTTCTCTGACTAATTTTGATTAGCATAATACCCTCTAGTTCCATCCACGTTGTTGCAAGTGGCAAGATTTCATTCTTTGTGATTGCCGAGTAATACTCCACTGTGTGTGTGTGTGTGTGTGTGTGTGTGTGTGTGTGTGTGTATACATATATGTATATATACCACATCTTCTTTATCCATTTATCCATTGATGGACATATGGGCTCTTTCCATACTCTGGCTATTGTTGATAGTGCTGCTATAAACATGGGGGTGTGTGTGCCCCTTCGAAACAGCACACCTGTATCCCTTGGATAAATACCTAGTAGTGCAATTGCTGGGTCATAAGGTAGTTCTATTTTTAATTTTTTGAGAAACCTCCATACTGTTTTCCAGAGTGGCTGCACCAGTTTGCATTCCTACCAGCAATGCAAAAGAGATCCTCTTTCTCCATAGCCTCGCCAACATCTGTTGTTGCCTGAGTTGTTAATGTCTGCCATTCTGACAGGCGTGAGGTGGTATCTCATTGTGGTTTTGATTTGTATTTCCCTGATGAT
>NC_064814.1:33249451-33259720 GCF_023721935.1 Panthera uncia
TGCTTTTGTGTCCCTTGCCTCTGGAGATGTGTTGAGTAAGAAGTTGCTGTGGTCCAATTCCTACTATTTGAAGTCAATAATTTTAATCATTTTACTTATTAAATACTTGGGTATTTATTTATTTTTTAAAGAATAACATATGTACTGCTTTTTTCTTGAATTTTTGGTTTTAGATACCTTCTCTTGCCTTCCTGGTACCCTTTCTAGATTGTCCCATTACTTGTCCGCCTTAAGCCTTACAGTTAGTGTTTACATTATTGTAATTACATAAATATCATGAAAAACATAGCCAGTTTTCTACTATGATTACAGTTCTTCCCCCAAACTAGGTTTTATTTTTTTCACTACTAATATTTGTCTTGTCATTTGCTTAGTTTTCTATATAACTGTAACTATTTATCCCTGAGGTTTGATAGAATGTAAAATCTGTCAGCTCATTCAAATGCATCAGGTCAGGAATGTCCATATATTTGGACTCTCAGTATTTAGTGGAAATTATGAAAAATACTTTTCATTTTCATTTACTTTTCATCATTATACTTTTCATTTCATGTTGAATTATGTGTTTTTTAATGACATTGAAGTTTTTTGAAATAAAGGTATTATCTGTTCTTTAGTGAAAATTTGGAAAACACCAAAATAAATGTGTACTTAAATTATTAAAAAAAAAAAAAGAGGTTAGAGTGGGAGAGAGAGCCAAAGCATAAGAGACTCTTAAAAACTGAGAACAAACTGAGGGTTGATGGGGGGTGGGAGGGAGGGGAGGGTGGGTGATGGGCATTGAAGAGGGCATCTTTTGGGATGAGCACTGGGTGTTGTATGGAAACTAATTTGACAGTAAGTTTCATATATTTAAATAAATAAATAAACATTAAAAAAATTAAAACACACACACACACGAAACCAAAATAAAACCAAAACAAAACAAAAAAAATTATTAACATGAATCTTTAATTCAACTATTTCCTTAGTATCAGCCCTGATATTTTACTTGCTATCTATTCTTAACACACACACATACACACACACACAATTAGTTACCCATTACTATGTAATAAACCAACCATTTATTTGGCTCACTATTCTGGGGATCAGCAATTTAGGCTGGGCTCAGCTGGGCATTTCTTCTGCTGATCTCAGCTGGGCCACTCATGCATCTATGTTCAGCTGCAGGTCAACTGCAGGTCAGCTAAGCAACTCTTTGTTGGGGGTTGGTTGGCAGTTGGTTGAGACTGGTGGGTATCTCTCATCATCTAATCTTAGCTTTGTATGTGGTGACGCCAGGGTTCCAGAAGCAGCAAGAGAGCAAACCCCAGTGTGCAAATGCCTTTTGAGTCTCTGTGTCATGTTTGCTAATGTCTTAGTCACCAAAGCAAATCACATGGCCAAACCCAGATTAAAGTGGTGGAGTTCATTTCTTGGGTGGAAGACCTATAAAGTGACCTTGCAAAGGGGCTTCCATATAGAGATGGGAAGAATTTGTGGCCATTTTTGTTATATAACATGTGTATAAAACATATATATAATATGTATTATGCACGTACTTTATTTTTAATTTTTTTTTTTTTTTTTTTTTACAAAATTTAGATTATAGTGTATATTGCTTTTACTTTTCACCTAATATATTATGGTCATAAAAAGGCTTTTAAAAATCTAAATCATAACTGGTCTGTTTTGATACATACTTTAAAAAAATTTTTTTTAATGTTTATTTATTTTTGAGAGAGACAGAGCATGAGTGGGGGAGGGGCAGAGGGAGAGGGAGACACAAAATCTGAAGCAGCTCCAGGCTCTGCGCTGTCAGCACAGAGCCTGATGCAGGGCTCGAACTCACGAACCATGAGATCATGACCTGAGCTGAAGTCGGTCGCTTAACCGACCGAGCCACCCAGGTGCCCCTGATAAATACTTTTTTGATGTAACCTTTCTTCTGTGCCAGAAGTTGGCAAACTATAGCCCATGGGCTGAATATGACCTGCTGCCTGTTTTTATAAATTTGGGGGAACATAGTTTATGTTCATTTACATACTGTCATTGGCTGCTTTTGTACTGCAACATTGGAGTTGAGTAGTTGGACAGAGATATATGGCTCACAAAACCCAAAATATTTACTCTCTGACCCTTTAAAGATAGTTTACTAACCCTTGTCCTATGTTATTTTTTTTATCTTAACTTTCATTATTTATTTATATAAAAATTTTTTTGTGTTCATTTATTTTTGAGGGAGACCAAGCATGAGCAGGGGAGGGACTGAGAGAGAGAGAGAGAGAGAGAGACAGAATCCAAAGCAGGTTCCAAGCTGTCAGCACAGAGCCTGACACAGGGCTTGAACCCACGAACTGAAAAATCATGACCTGAGCTGAAGTCGGATGCTTAACTGACCGAGCTGCCCAGGCGCCCTGTCGTATGCTATTTTAATCTTGGTAAGCAAGGCCAGAAGTTAGCAGGATTAGTGTGAATCTCTTGCTTTATCTGCAAATTTACTTAAGGACAGGATGATAGAATGGATGAGTAATTGCTTGAAGGAGTTTCCTTCAGCTCCAATAATTAAAAATTTTTGCAAGTTTATAGAAAACATAATAGTGACCTCTGTAGTGGCAATACAAAGGAAAATTCTCAAAAATTTCCCATATTTTTTATCACTGAGTAAACTTGGCTAATGCTTTAGAAAGATTGACAATTATTTTTCTTGATATGTAGAAATACTTAATGAAATATGTATACCAATCCAGCTGACACGTGTACATATTTAGTGAGAATAGAATCTATAATTGCCATATAGAAATTTTTCACTCATGGAAAAGTGGATATAGAAAGATAACTGTACTTTAGAATACTACTTTGTTAATTGGAAAATTCTCTGGCCAGTAGATGCAGTTGTGTGTTTATTTTAACTTTTTAAGATTTGACATAGCCACCAAATTATACAAAAGTTGGAAGTATAATACAAATAAATTTTTTTTCCTTGGAGCCATTTGAGAGTAAGTTGTTGACCCGAAGCTGCATCACCCTCGGATACTTATGTGTCTATTCCCAATAAGCAAAGACATTCTTTTATATAACTACAATAAAACCATAAAAATTAGGAAATTAGAACTGATTCATTTTTACTATTTAATACTCAGAACTAGATCAAAGTTTTGTCAGTTATCTCAATAAAGCTTTTGCAGCAGAAGGATCCAGTTCAGAATCATGCATTGCATTTAATTGTCATTTTGCTCTCTTCTTCAGTCTGGAACAGTTCCTTAGTCTTTCCTTGACTTTCATACAAGATTATAGCCTTTGTAGAATGTCTCTCAATTTGGGACTTTATCATAATTAGATTAAGACTAGATATCTTTGGCAGCAATGTCACAGAAGCAGTGCTTCCCATTCTATCATTCTACCTATTGCATTCTGTCAAGTGGCAAATCGTTTCATTTTGTTCCATTACTGATGATTACTTGGATAATTTGATTAATGTAATGACTGCTAGTCATCACCATAAAGTTATTTTTTTTCCTTTTATAATTAAAGAAGACTTTGGGGAGAAACTCTGAAACTTTATAAATAGCATGTCCTCACTAAATAATTAAATTTATTCATTTTATATCTTTATGGACTCATGATTTCCCATTTTATTCAGTGAGTGATAATCCATTATTATATGATTTGTTTAGATGTTCAAGTGGGAGTTTATTCAAGTTGCTTGTGTATTTCTGATATGTATCCATCATTCTTGGAGCATTTCCTTACTTTCTGGCACAAAGTGTTCCAGGATCATATGGTCTTTTTCCCTGGCATACGCTTGGATTCAGCCATTTTTCCAGGGAGCCCTGGTTCCTTTTAGTGGCAAATAATATTTAGAAGCCAAGTTCTGGGTGTTAGTTTTATTCATTGCTGTTGCGATTGGTATTCCAGGCCCTTTCAGCAGACAGAGCTAGGAATTACGTGTGTGTGTGCAGATCTACACTTCTATATATTTATATTTATGTGTGTTGAAAATTATGTATTCCTACCAATAGATACAATTCCATTTTAGTACCAGAGGGTTCATTGTAAGTTTCTTCCTTTTCCTATTTTTAACTGAAAAACCTTATTCCCAGTTCTCCAAAAAGTTAAAAATCGAATTACCATATGTTCCAGCAATTCCATTTCTGGGTATATATCCAAAAGAATTGAAAGCAGATACTGAAACAGATACTTGTACACCAGTATTCATAGCAGCATTGTTAATAATAGCCAAACAGTAGAGACAACCCAAGTGTCCATTGATACGTGAATGGATAAACAAATGTGGTATATACATACTATGGAATATTTAACCTTAAAAAGGAAGGAAATTCTGAAATGTGCTGCAACATAGATGAACCTTGAACAGAAATAAGCCAGACACAAAAGAACAAATATTGTATGATTCCACTTGGAATTTTCTTTTCTAGTTATGTGTTAATATTATAGAAATAGAGTTCATTTTTTTTAAGTTTATTTCTTTATTTTATTTTATTTAAAAAAAAATTTTTTTTTTAACGTTTATTTATTTTTGAGACAGAGAGAGACAGAGCATGAATGGGGGAGGGGCAGAGAGAGAGCGAGACACAGAATTGGAAGCAGGCTCCAGGCTCTGAGCCATCAGCCCAGAGCCCGACGCGGGGCTCGAACTCACCGACCGTGAGATCGTGACCTGAGCCGAAGTCAGACGCTCAACCGACTGAGCCACCCAGGCGCCCTATTTCTTTATTTTAAAGAGAGAGATAGTGTGAGTAGGGGAGGGCCAGAGAGAGAGAGAGAGAGAGAGAGAGAGAGACTGAGAATCCTAAGCAGGCTATGCACTACCAGTGTGGAGTCTGACACGGTTTTGAACTCATGAAACTGCAAGATCATGACCTGAGCCTAAACCAAGAACTGGACGCTTAACCCACTGAGCCACCAGGTGCCCGTAGAGATAGAGTTTGTTTTTTGTGTATTGACCATGTAACCTGCAACTTTGCTGAGTGATTTTTTGGTTCTAGTTGGTATTGGAGATTTTGTGGGACTTTTTAAGTGCACAGAATTGTATATTTACATCCTCTAGTAAACATTGTTTTACTTTCTTAAATTGTTTTTTAAATGTTTTATTTATTTTTGAGACAGAGACAGAACATGAGCAGGGGAGGGGCAGAGAGAGAGGGAGACACAGATTCCCAAGCAGGCTCCAGGCTCTGAGCTATCAGCACAGAGCCCAACGTGAGGCTCGGACCCATGAACTGTGAGATCATGACCACCCAGGCACCCCACATTATTTTACTTTTTAAATAATGTTTCACTTTTAACATATTTTCTTACCTTATTCCAATGGCTAGGATATACAGTACAGGGTTGAATTGGAGTAGTGAGAGTGGATATTCTCGCCTGTTTACATCTTGAGGGGAAAGCATCTTTCACGTTTCTTACCATTATATATGACATTTGTCATCAGTATTTTATATCTACCTTTTATCAGGTTAAGGAAGTTTTTTTTCTATTCCTAGTTTGCTGAAAGTTTTTATAAGGAATGGATGTTGAATTTTCTGTTTTAAATTTTATTGCATCCATTGGTATCATAGGATTTTCCTCTTATATCCTGTTGATATGGTGAGTTATAATGATTGGTTTGGTTGTGGACCCAAACTCATATTCCTGTGGTAAAACCCACTTAGTCATGGTGTAGGACCCTTTTAATATGTTGCTGGATTTGATTTGCTAAATTTGCTAAGGCTGTTTTTGCATCTGTGCTCTTAAGGATATTGGTCTTTATTTTTTAGAATGTGTTTGGTTTTGATATCAGGGTAAGGCTAGCCTTATAAAATGAGTTGGGATGTATGGATATTATTTCTTCCTTAATTTTTTGATAGAATTTGCTAGTGAAGCCGTCTTGGACTTTTATCTTATTCTGTGTAAGTAAAACTTACACACTTAATTTTTCTTTTTTAATGTTTATTTTGAGATAGAGAGCATGGTGGGGGAGGAGCAGAGAGAGGGCTAGAGGGAATCCCAAGCAGGCTCCATGCGGACAGGGTGCTGACAGGGCTCCATGCTGTCAGTGCAGAGCCCCATTGCAGGGCTAGCTAGATCTTATGAACCGTGAGATCATGACCTGAGGCAAAATCAAGAGTTGAACGCTTAACCAACTGAGCCACCCAGGTGCCTTACACATTTAATTCTTGAAATAAATATAGGACTATTCAGAATTTCTGTTGCTTCTTGAATTGGTAATTAGCATCTCAAGAAATTTGTCCATTTCATTCAAGTTTTTAAATTCATTGATATAATGCTCAGAATAGCCTTTCTGAAAAATACAGGATCTGTAGTGATAGCTCTTCCTTTCTGATATTTATAATTTGTGTTTCTCTTTTTGATCAACGTAGGCTGAGGTCGATAAGTTGTATTATCTCTAAAAAACAACTTTGTTTTTCCATTTTCTCTAATATTTTTCCATTTTCTACTAAGTTGATTTCTGCTTTTATCTTTATTTCCTTTGTTGTACTTCGGATTTAATTTGCTCTTTTTTTAACTTCTTGAGGCTTAAGCATAATTGATTTTGGACCTTTTTGTTTTCTTTCTAAGACAGCCATTGAAAGTTCTACATTTCCCTCTAAGCACTGGTTTATCTGTATCACACAGATTTTGATACTAGTTTACTTTTTTCCCTAACTTTCCTTGTGATTTCTTCTCTGACCGAGGATTTATTTACACGTCTAAATAAACACTAAATAGGTGTTTTCTCTACAGATATTTTTCTCATGTTGTTTTCTAATTTGGTGGGGTTAGAGAACATTCTATATGATTTCAGTTCATTTAGATTTAATGATCTGTTGATAAATACTCAGAGTTCTTGCTAAGTATGTGTATTCATTTATAGACTACTACTCATTTATTCAGTGTAGTAGTCTATAAATGTCAGGTCAGGTTGGCTTATTATGTTGTTTATGTCTTCTATATCCTTACTGATTTTTTTGATCTACCTATAAATTAGAGAAGAGTGCTGAGGGCCTTATAATTGTGGATTTGCTGCTGCTTTCAATTCTGTCAATTTTTAGCTCCTAGATCTTAAGTTTTGTTATTACCTGTGTACACATTTAAGATGTCTTCGTGGTGAGTTAACCCATCTGTCACTGGGAGAGTCTGTTCTTAAATCTACCTTGTCTAATTAATATAGCCAGCTAGCTTTCTTATGCTTAGTGTTTGCACAGTGTATCTTTTTTCATCCTTTTACTTTTAACCCATCCGTGTCTTTACATTTAAAATGCATTTTTTGGGGCAGCTGGATGGCTCAGTCAGTTAAGCGTCTGACTTTGGCTCAGGTCATGATCTTGCAGTTTATGAGTTTGAGCCCTGCATGTTGCTCTGTGCTGACAGCTCAGAATCTAGAGCCTGTTTCTGATTCTGTGTCTCCCTCTCTCTCTGCCCCTCCCCTGTTTGTGCTCGGTCTCTCTCTCTCAAAAATAAGTAAAAACATTAAAAAAAAATTTTTTTTAAATGCATTTCTTGTACATAGTTGAATCTTTTCCCACCAATTTGACACTATTGTACATTTAGTGTAATCATCAATATGGTTGTTGTAAGTTTTCTATTTGCCACAACTATTTCTTATTCTCCTTTCCTTTTCTGCTTTCTTTTTGATTAATTGATCATGTTTTAGCTTTCTTAACTATAACCATTTGTTTGGGGTTGCTCTAAGGTTTATAATTTGCATCTTATTGTACTTCAAAATAGTTTACTTCACATATAATGTATAAGAATCTACCACTGTATTTTCATTTCTATCCTCATCTTTTGGCAACTTTTTGGAACAATACAGTATTTTGTTACATTTTCAAATCATCAGTTATATGTTTTAAGTTTTATTTTTTTTATTGAGATTTAATTTTTGTAGAGCAGTTTAAGGAGCACAGCAAAATTGAAGAGAAAGTACAGAGATTTACTGTACATGCCTTGCCCCCTGCCAACATGCATAGGCACCCCGTTATCAACATCCTGCACCAGAATGGTACACTTATTAAAATTGATGAACCTACATCAACGCATCCTAAGTGCCCAAAGTCCATAGTTTATATTACAGTTCACTCTCAGTGTTTGTATATTCAGTGGGTTTGGACAAATGTATAATAACATGTTTCCAACATTATGATGTTATACTGAGCATTTTTACTGCCCTAACAATCTTTTGTGCTTCGCCTATTCTTTACTCCCCACTTAACCCCAAGCCCCTGGCAACCACTGATCTTTTCACTCACTGTCTCCATAGTTTCACCTTTCCCAGAATATTATATATAGTTGGAGTCATACAGTATGTAGTCTTTTTGGTTTGGCTTCTTTACTTAGTAATGTGCTTTTTATTTTTTAATTTTTTTTAATGTTTGTTTATTTTTGAGAGAGAGAGAGAGAGTGTGACTGGGAGAGGGACAGAGAAAAAGGGAGACACAGAATCTGAAGCAGGCTCCAGGCGCTGAGCTGTCAGCACAGAGCCTGGCGCAGGGCTCGAACTTATGGACCAAAAAATCATGAGCTGAAGTCAGACACCCAACCAAATGAGCCACCCAGGAGCCCCACTTAGTAATATGCTTTTAAGGTTCCTCTGTGGAACCTTAACTCATGGATTGATAACTCATTATTCATGGCTGAATATTCCATTGTCTGGATGTACCACAGTTTGCTTATTCATTCACTTTCTTGAGGATATCTTGGTCACTTCCAAATTTTATATGAATAAAGTAGATGTAAACATCTGTGTGCAGGTTTTTTTGTGGACATAAGTTTTCAGCTCCTTTAGTTAAATACCAAGGAGCATGACTGCTGGACCTTATGGTAAAAGTATATTTATTTTTTTAAGAAATTACCAAATTGTCTTCTATTGTGGCTGTACCATTTTGTATTTCACCAGTAATGAATGAGAGTACCTGTGGCTCCACATTTTCATCAGCATATGGTGTTGTCAGTGTTCTGGATTTTGACCATTCTAATATGTGTGTAGTGGTATTTTGTTTTAATTTGCATTTCCCTGATGATATCTGATGTTAAGAATCTTTTCATACGCTTATTTGCCATTTGTATATCTTCTTTGGTGAAATGTTTAATAAGATCTAAAGGGTTGAAAAACTCATTTTTAAAATTGGGTTATTTTTCTTAAGTTTTTTTTTTTTTAATTTTTTTGATGTTTTTATTTATTTCTGAGACAGAGAGAGACAGAGCATGAGCAGGGGAGGGGCAGAGAGAGAGGGAGACACAGAATCTGAAGTGGGCTCCAGGCTCTTGAGTTGTTGGCACAGAGCCCGACATGGGGCTCGAACTCATGAGCTGTGAGATCATGACCTGAGCTGAAGTCGGACGCCCAACCGACTGAGCCACCCGGGTGCCCCTCTTCTTAAGTTTTAAGAGTTCTTTGTATATTTTGGATAATAGTTGTTTACCAGATACGTCTTTTGTAAATATATCTTCTAGTCTGTGGCTTGTTTTCTCATTTTTTCATCATTGTTTTTCACAGAACGTTTTAATTGTAATAAAGTCCAGCTTATCAGTTATTTCTTTCATGTGTTGTGCCGTTGTTGTTTTATCTAAAGCCGTACTTGAGATTATCAGAGGGGATGATATTCCTATATGTGTATTAGAATTAGATGTCAGAGGTGCCTGGGTGGCTCAGTTGGTTACGTGTATATATGACTCTTGATTTCGGCTCAGGTCACGATTTCATGGTTTGTTTTATCAAACCCCATGTCAGGTTTCGCACTGAGTGTGGAGCCTGCTTAAGATTCTCTCTCTCTCTCTCTCTCTCTCTCTCTCTCTCTCTCTTTCTCTCCCTCCACCCTTCTCCCCTGTTTGCTCTCTCTCTCTCTCAAAATAAATAAATGAACATTTTTAAAAAAATAATTAGACTGTCTAGCTTCTTGATATATTTTATAGATATTTGGAAGAGAGTTGAGGTCTTTATGATGTTGTCTATTTGCTTGTGTTTTTTAACTTTCCTTAATTAGTGTTTAAAATTTTCATACCAACTTTTTTCAGGTTTAATGAAGTGTAATTGACAAATAAAATTGTAAGATATTTAAAGATTTTTTCCTATATTTATTTTTGAGAGAGAGCACGTGCGTGGGGCAGGGGCAGAAGGTATCTAAAATATATGTCATGATGATTTGATATACATATAGGTTGTGAAAGGATTTGCCCCATGTAACATATCCTGTTACTACTTAAATATAGTCTTAAGTTGATTCCTAGGGAATTTATCCTTTATTTCTATATAATTGGAATTTTGTTCTTCAGTTACATTTTCTA
>NC_064814.1:33259730-33332499 GCF_023721935.1 Panthera uncia
TCACTTTCTTTTTTTTTACTGAACTCCATTTACTGTGTGTTTTTTTTTGTTGTTTTTTACTGAGCCACGTCAATGAATTCTTTTATTAGAATAGTTCTAATAAATTTTCTCAGGTTTTCCAAGTATATAATCATCTGTACATAGTGATCATTTTACCTATTTTGCAATTTTATATAATACTTCCAATGTTAAGGGTAATAATAGTAAGAGAAGAATATATTTATTGCCCAGAATAGGACACTTTTGAGAATGAAAGGTGGTGGGGTACATTATTAGTAATAAACCTGAAACAACAGATATAAACTGAGATTTTCCTTGGCACATTCCAAGTATGGTCATCATTGTCTTCTTTGAGACTTTAATGGGAATACTTCTATGGTTTCCTTCATTAAACGTGAAGTGGCTTTTGAAAATTATATATATATAAAAATATAAATTATTGGATTACTATAAGTTATATAAATGTATAAATATATATGTTAAATTATACAAGTTATATTTATATGTAAATCATAGATTTAATTATAATTTTAAATATAATTTTTAAATATGATTTTTTTGTCATGGTTGAGAAGAATGATTTTATTCCTATTCAGCATTTTCATCAAGAATGAATATTAAACTATGGATATGAATATGATTTTACACATTTTTAAAATATGTTAAATGATACTATTAGACCTTAACACTGAATTATCCTTTCATTTTTGGCTTTTTGGTTGTGTGTGTGTGTGTGTGTGTGTGTACACATGTACAAGAATCCTATTTGCTATTACATTTAGAAATCGTTTCACTATTTATGTATTGATGGTATGGATCTCTTCATATTTTTAGTTAAAGAAAGATGATCTAAATTTGCTTTAGGATCAATGTTGTACTTGTTTTATAAAAATGGATTTTTAAACACTCCTTCCATTAAAAATATTTTATTAAGGAAATTTCATACACAAAGCAGACAGAAAGGACAGCATAATGAACCTCCTTTTGCCCATCACTCCACTTTAAAAATTATCAATACTTTGCCATTTTACCTCCCCTATTTGTTTTATTTACCCATTGTTATTTTTTTTTTTCTTTTGTGGAAGGATCAGTAGAAGAAAGAGTGAGGGATTAGAACTTTTTTTTTTTAATTTTTTTAATGTTTTTTTATTTTTGAGAGACAGAGAGATAGAGCATGAGCAGGGGAGTAGCAGAGAGAGAAGGAGACACAGAATCTGAAGCAGGCTCCAGGCTCTGAACTGTAAGCACAGAGCCCTATGTGGGGCTTGAACTCACAGACCACGAGATCATGACCTGAACTGAAGTCAGACGCTTAACCGACTGAGCCACCCAGGCGCCCCTAGAACTTTTTTTTTAACTTTATTTAAAAAAAGAGTGAGAACGTTTGTGGGTGTCTGTGATGGAGGAGGGGCAGAGAGAGAGGATGAGAGAGAGAATCCCAAGCAGGCTCTGCACTATCAGCACAGAGCTGGACATGGGACTTGAACTCACAAACTGTGAGATCGTGACCTGAGCCGAAATCAAGAGTCAGAGGCTTAACCGATTGAGCCACCCAGGTGCCCTTGACTTTTTTTTTTTTAAGATTTTATTTTTAAGTAATCTCTGCACCCAGTTTGGGGCTCAAACTCACAACTCTGAGATCAAGAGTCACATGCCCCACCGAGTCAGCCAGGTGCCCCAAAAGAAGCTTTTATTTTTTTTAATTTTTTTTGTTTTGTTTTTTTTAAGTAATCTCTACACCCAACATAGGATTGAGAGACTGGAAGGTTTTCAAACAACTATTAGATTTCACATACGTTTACCCATGCGTAAATTAGCATATATTTTTAACAGATATAGACTTTTATTTATTTAAAAAAATTTTTTTAATGTTCATTTATTATTGAGAGACAGAGCATGAGAGGGGGAGGGGCAGAGAGAGAGGGAGACACAGAATCCGAAGCAGGCTCCAGCCTCTGAGCTGTCAGCACAGAGCCTGACGCGGGGCTTAAACCCACAAACTGTGAGATCATGACCTGAGCCGAAGTCGGACGCTTAACCGACTGAGCCACCGGGCACCCCTAATGGACACAGACTTTTAAAGACATAGCAGTGACATTTTAAAGATAGTATTATTACACTTTAGAAAATTAACAATAATTCTTTGTCTAATATGCAGTCTGTTTACAGTTTTTGTTTGTTTAAAAATGTTTTAGAGTTGACTTTCTAAAAATGAGAATCTAAACAAGATACATGCATGGCATTTATTTGTTGAAAATGCATTATTTGTCTTGTAGGATTTCTTATATTCAGGATTTGTTTGAATTTATCCTGGTGGTGTTATTTAAGATAGTGCTCTGTCCCCAGATTTCTAGTAATGATAATTAGATCTAGAGGGTGAATTAGATTCAGGTTTGATTTTGTCCTTGGTTTTTGTTTTTTAGGAATAACACAAAGTGCTATATGCTTACTGTTGCATCACCCAGCAGGCAAATAATGTCCAATTATTTCTCTTTATGATAATGAGTCAGGATCATGTTTTCATGTCATTTTATATTCTTCATCATTTTTTTTTTTTTTACATTTATTTATCTTTGAGAGACAGAGACAGAGTGTGAGTGGGGGAGGGGCAGAGAGAAGGAGACAGAATCCGAAGCAGGCTCCAGGTTCTGAGCTGTCAGCACAGAGCCCAGTGCAGGGCTCGAACCCACGAACCATGAGATCATGACCTGAGCTGAAGTCAGACACCCAACCTACTGAGCCCCAATTCTTCATGATTTTTTTTTTTAACTTTTTTAATTTTTTTTTTAATTTTTTTTTTTTAACGTTTATTTATTTTTGAGACAGAGAGAGACAAAGCATGAACGGGGGAGGGTCAGAGAGAGAGGGAGACACAGAATCTGAAACAGGCTCCAGGCTCTGAGCAGTCAGCCCAGAGCCCGACGCGGGGCTCGAACTCACGGAGCGTGAGATCGTGACCTGAGCCAAAGTCGGACGCTTAACCGACTGAGCCACCCAGGCGCCCCTCTTCATGATTTTTAATGACTATATTGCATTTTGTTGAATGTTCTATAATTTATGTTTATAGTCTATGGCTGGATATTTAGGTGAGATACATTTTCATTAATATACATTAGCTATTTACTAGGTTTTATTATATTGAAGACTCAGACTTCTTCAGCCTAGGGAAAGTCTCTTGTTATTTGATAATTTCAAACATGGACTTTATCAGGAATGATTTGCTTTTGAAGAAGTGGAAGCCTACTCAAAGAAAGGTCAAGTAGGGAGTACAGTTGGCTTTTACTGGAACTGAAAAGTTTTAGGATGCTTTTTTCTTCTCTTTGAGGCCTTAAGTGTGTCTTCTCTTCCTTTCTCTACAGAGTTCTCTCATTATTATTATTTTTTGGTTTGTCTTATGTCCTTACCATGACATGTCAGAATGAAAGCCTTGAATTATGAAATGTTCTTGTCTGCTCCTTGTAGTTAATCAACTCAATCTAAATGCCCCAAATAAAAGTTCCTGAGTAAGTGAGTCTTACTGGTCTTGCTATGCCTGGGAGTGTGTTTGGGTATGGTTGTATGTTATTAGATCCACCTTTTTAGCAGGAACTATAATAAACTTTTTTTTTTTAATGTTTATTTATTTATTTTAGAGAGAGAGAATGAGGAAGGGGGAAGGAGAAAGAGAGAAGGACACAGAATCCAAAGCAGGCTCCAGGCTCTGAGTTGTCAGCCCAGAGTCTGACGTGGGGTTTGAACTCATAAATGGTGAGATCATGACCTGAGCCGAAGTTGGCCGCTTAACCAACTGAGCCACCCAGGTGCCCTTAAACTCTTTTAAAAGTATAGGGTTGGACACCTGTCTAAAGAAGTGCCTAGCACAACATCTTTATATCATGTACACTAAATTCTTACATATATAAAAATATATACCATTCTTGCCCATCTTATTTTCCAAATATTTTTTTGTTATTCTCACTAGTTCATTTTCCAGATTAAACTTAGAACCTGTGATAGATAGTATTTTATTTTTTTTAATGTTTATTTATTTTAGAGAGAGAGCGTGAGCGTGAGCACGTGCACGCAAGTGAGAGAGGTGCAGAGAGAAAGGGAGACACAGAATCCAAAGCAGGCTCCAGGCTCTGAGCAATCAGCACGGAGCCTGACACGGGGCTCAAACCCATGGACCACGAGATCATGACCTGAGCTGAAGTCAGAGGCTTAACCGACTGAGCCACCCAGGTGCTCCGAGCACCTATGGCAGTATTTTAAATCTACCTTGTCTGATATGGTAGCTACTAGCCACCTGTAACTACTTAAATTAATTAAAATTAAAGTGTAGTTCTTTAGTCGCACTAATTACATTTCAAGTACTCACTAGCCACATGTGATAGTGGCAAGTGTATTGAATAGTGCAGATACGGAGCATTTTATCATTGCATAAAGTTCTGTCGGGTAGTGCTGCTAAATTTAAAGGCTTGTATATTGATAATAACTTATCTATTTCCTAATGCTCATGAAAGGCAAAAATCTCTATTTTGTGTAGGTTTTGTTTGTAGCATTTGGTCAATTATGTGTGGAAGATAATGTCACAGTATATCTTTGTTTTCTCGTTTTAAAAGGTTCATTGAAGGAAGTTTGAAAAACTTGTAAGTGTGTAATTGGATTACTTTTCACCAACCTAATAATACATCTCTTTAACACAGTTTCTTTATTTCTAGGTTCTGCTTGATTCATGTCTGGATTATTTGGATTACATAATCATGTAGTTTTGTTCAAGAAGAGCACATAAGTGTATTTCTAATATCACATCAAGAGGCATGTTGATGCCAGTTTGAACACTGTTAATGATAAATTTGACCATTTGGTTAAACTGGTGACTACCTGGTCTCCATTATGAAGGCACATTTTTTTCTTTTGTAATTGATAAGTAATCTGTGGGGTCATTTTTGGAGGCTGTGTGAATATCTTGTTCCCCAACAACTTTTTCTCACTGATTTTAGCATCCATTTAGGTAGCTTGCAGGACTCAGTTAGTACATGGGAGTTGCATGATGGTGAGTTTTAAAATTCTATCATTCTGTTTACATACAATTTTTAGCTGGCATTTTTTTTTTTAATCACCAAGTTCTTAATTAATGTTTATTTATTTTTGAGAGAGAGAGAGAGACAGAGACAGAGCATGAGTGGGGGAGAGGCAGAGAGAGAGGGAGACACAGAATCCAAAACAGGCTCCAGGCTCTGAGCTGTCAGCACAGAGCCTGACGCGGGGCTCGAACTCATGAACCATGAGATCATGACCTGAGTCAAAGTCTGATGCTTAACCACCCAGGTGCCTCTCTTTTTATTTTTATTTTTTTAAGTTTATTTCTTTATTTGGAGAGAGAGAGAGGGAGAGACAGAATCCCAAACAGGCCCCACATGGCCAGTGCAGAGCTGGATGCCGGGTTTGAACCCACAAACCATGAGATCATGACCTGAGCTGCAGATGCTTAACCAACCGAACCACCCAGGTGCCCCAGCTGGCAGTCTTTAAGGAAGAGCTTTCCCTTTTCCACTTACATTCTTTGATTCTTCTTTTTCTTTTCTTTTTTTTGTTATAAATACTCCAGGTATGTCTCATGAAGTTCGCCAGTGTGACTTTGAGACCTGTTGCCATGGGCACTTCTGTGTAAAGTGCTTTTAAACCAAGAGAATTTTTGCTTTTTAGCAATTTGGTCATTTTCATCATGTGTTTATTCTCAAACTGAGGATTTGTATAGAATAGCTATAAATTTAGGTAAAAAGTTATTCCACTTTGGATCTTTCTTGATTAATTCTATTGAAACATAAACTTTTCAGAAACTAGGGCAACTGTGTTAAGGAATTCCCATTTACACCAGACAAGAAAGTAAACAGTAAGTGGAGAGTAGGGTAACAAACACTTATGGTATCAAAAAACAACCGTGAAAAGGATCTGTCTTAATGTGCTAGCCCATTGCAGTTTAACATATTGCTTACAACCTTCACAATAGAATTTGAGTGACTTCAGTTACACATTCCAGGAGACTGGCAGTCTGTTACAATCAGAGTCTGAACTTTAGAGCAGGCTAATTTACAGCGATGGGATGAAGAAAGTTGTGGATTTGTATTACACACTCTCACCTGACACTGTATCTGATCCCTTACCTGCTGATTGACATCTTGAATGAGCTCTTTGAAGCAAGTTCCAGCTTAATTAAAACGTTTGCTTGGTTAGCAGTGATCTGTGAAAGCCTGTGATAAATATTGAATCAGGTTCACCTGCTGGTTGCTGTGAGTGGATAAACAGCTGCTTTGTGCAGTTTAATCATGAAACTGGCAGTAGAGTACTACTGTTTGAATTTTTTAAAAAGAATAGTTGAAAAGGTATAGTTATGTCACTTTTGCTATCTTACTAGAGTGTGTGCTTATGTGAGATTTTGCACAACAGGCATTCAGTACCTGTTTAGATGGCTTCGACAACAGCAATTGGTTGATAAAGATTAACAATAAACCCTCTTTTTTTTTTTTTTTTAAATAAACCCTCTTTTTTATGCCTCAAAGATCTTAGTAACATTCTACATTCATTGGCTTTTTACCACTAGCTTTTTATGTGCGTGGCGTTCTGAAATAAAAAAGGGCAATGTTTTGCTTTTTTGCGAAGTTACATTGTAGATGCAAATGATCCTGTTAAAGCTTTGTTTTGACATTTACATTTATGATTCCAACTTCTCTACAAATTTATCATGTATTTTGTGATAATTTGAGGAACTCTTAGATGTTATTTTTTTCATCTGTAAAATAGAATTAGAAATAAACAGTGAACTAGGTGTTTTAGAATTATATGTTAATATCAGGTAATTAACAAACGTAAAAGATAAATGAATTTATAAGCAGTAGAGAAACCTTTATAAAATTGTCTTCTTTGGACTGTCAACTTGTTTATTCCTTTACAGAATAAATGGGTCTGAGCAAGTTGGTTGTAAAGAAAATGCTGTTTCCATTTGATTTTCATTATAAAATCAGACATAAATTCTTGAATAAAACCCTCACCCAATAAGTCAGAGTCTTCTTCAGCACCTGATGAAAGTTATGGACTTAGTTTCTGGAAATGCACACAAAATTGTGTCTGTAGCTTCTGGGTGATCTCAAACCCTTTCTTCTGGAACAGTTCATGGACCCTAAATTAAGAATCTATTTCCTAATAAATTAGGTTAAAAATTTTTGATCAAGAGATGTTAAGATGAAAATGATCCTGCTTTCATAAGCAGCTAAAGACGAA
The DNA here is from genome assembly GCF_023721935.1 of Panthera uncia. Taxonomy (NCBI): domain Eukaryota; kingdom Metazoa; phylum Chordata; class Mammalia; order Carnivora; family Felidae; genus Panthera; species Panthera uncia. Next base: position 33,266,991 of record NC_064814.1, read on the forward strand.
CCAGAATAGACTGTATGTGCTGTGCTGTGTTTCTTTTGAAATTCTTTTTAGCATTTTTCAGGTATATTGTCCACTAGAATCCTTAGCTCCAAAGAGGATCTACCACAGTAGGGATTCTTAATTCTGTACCTAAAGTTTTATAGTTTATATTCCTATCATCACTTTGTTTGGAATTTTATGGGGAGAATTAAATTTTATTTAAGTTATACTCAGTCTGTTCAATATTGTTTTTTTTTTAATTTTTTCATTATATATAGTATTCCATTAATTGAAAAAAACTTCACAATTTATCCATTTTTCTGTTGATACACTTAGCTTATTTTCCTCACTATTAAAACAGTGCTGCAAAGAGTATCCCTACTGTATCTGTCTTAATGTTCAAGAGTTTCTGTAGTATGTATACTTAGTGGTGTCATGCACGGTCACAGTGTCTATGTATCTTTGATTCACTAGATTGCCAATTTGCTCTACAAAGTGGATGTGCTGCTTTATACTTGGGTCAGCAGTTTGTGAGAATTGTTCCATACATATCCTTTCTAACACCCTATCTGATGGATGTGAAATGGGATCGAATTATGATTTTAATTTGCATTTTCCTAACTAATAATGAGGTTGAGCATTAGATTACACATCTTTTCAGATGTTTATTGGCCTTTCAGCTTTTTTGTGATTTTCTTATTCTTGGCCAGCTATTGGATTTGTCTTTTAAAATTAATTTGTTGGAATTCTTTGTATGTTATGGATACTGGTCCTGGGTTATATACAGTGCAAGTATCTTAGTTTGTGCTGCCTTTTTTTTCCCATTTTTTTTTTCTTATAAAGGGGAGTGCCGTTTTAAATAGAAATTTGCATTGTAAGAGATTGTGTTTTCAGTCATTATGCTTTTGGTATATTGTTTAAGAAATCTTTTCCCACATTGGGATCATACAAATATATTCCTATACAGGGCCAGAGACCTTATTTCCCACAAAACATAAAATATTTCAATTCTGGCCCTTTACAGAAAACTTATGTTGATGTATGCTTTAACGAATCTCTTAATTGAGAGTTTTGATTTTTTTTTTCCCTTATGGAACATAATGTAAATCTTGTTAGAAAATATTTGATTTAAATGTCAGCTAATAATAAGTTAAAATAGTTTTTTGAAGTAAATTTTATAGCTTACTCTTAGGAATATTTTGTAATTACATTCAGAAAATAATGCACTTAAAGTACTGACTTTAAACAGTTCTGTAACTCATGAGTCAAACTGGTATTGGTAAACAATCTGCAAACTATGCTTTGTTGAAAATTAAAGAGTATGCAGTCTTTGTCAGTGAGATGAGGTGACCCTTGTCATTGTCTTCTAGTTGGTTCGATATATCAAGAATTCTGATGTTTCTTGAATGAATGTATGGATGGATGAATAAATGAAATAGTACATGTAAAGTGTTTAGCACAGGGACAGCCTTCATAAATGATAGTTATTATTAATAATGAGTATATCAGGATGTTTGTCACTCACAACTAAAAGTGGCTCGAATATTAGCATAACAAGATGATTTTTCTTTTTGGCTTTGAAAATAACAAGTTTCCCTGTACTTTTTATTTTAAAGCTAACCTTTTTATTTTGAAGTAACTTTTTGATATGTGGAGAACTTCAAACTAGGACATCAATTATGCATCTATCAGACAAATAAAATGCAGTACATGTACAGTATTTGGCTTAGGGACATTAGTCAAAATACATCAATTAAAAAAAATTTCAGTTACAGTTATGCAAAACACCATGTTCAGTGAATGAGTTATATAAAGAAATATAAGAAATAGTTTCTTTCCTTAAGGAATTTGCAGTGTGGTTGAAAGACAAAACATGCACATGTGGAAAGTTTCAGAAAAGTATGTTTCTATTTCATGGGCCTAGTTTTCCCTTTATTTCCTACAAATAAACTTCTTTTGGGTCTCTTTTGCTCTCCACTTTTTTTATACACTTATTTTTCACATTAAATATATCCTTTTATGTCTGTGTTCAGAATTCAATTCATAGCCTCCTTTTAGAAGGTCCTCTGATTTATGAATTAGCAAAATAACTTCTCTGGCAATGTAATAGTTTCTAGCTATTCTTTTATTATTTTCCATTTTTAAATGTATTTAGTCACCATGCTCATTTTTGTTTTTCAGCTGTTTAGGCATAGTAACTTTTTTGTTGTTGTGTAGAAAAGTTGCAGAAAATTATGAAACCTTAGACTTTGTATCATACCTTAATCTACTTGAACTTTTTTTTTTTTTTTTTTTAGAGAGTGAAAGCGTTGGAGAAGGACAGAGGGGGAGGAAGAGGGGTGGGAGGGAGAGAATCTCAGTCAAACTCCACATTCAGCATGGAGCCTGATGAGGGGCTCAATCTCATGATCCTGGGATCATGTCCTGAGCTGAAATCAAGAGTTGAACACTCAACCGACCGAGCCACCCAGGCGCCCCTTAATCTACTTGACCTTCTAATTATAACTTTGTGAAAAGAATAGTGTCAAGGACTCAGAAGTTGGCCTGTCTTTAAAATCAAATCTTATAATCTTTCTTTATCCTTTCAAAAATTTAGATATATGTTTCTATATATATATAGTATGACAAGAGAGAGAATAGAACTTGTAGACATGAAGAGGATTTCCTAAAATCCTTGGTTGCTGACCTTCTAAGAACAGATTTAAAATTTTTTTTTTAATGCTTATTCCTTTTTGAGAGAGGGAGACAGAGTGTGAGTGGGAGAGGGGCAGAAAGAGAGGGAGACACAGAATCTGAAGCAGGCTCCAGGCTCTGAGCTGTTAGCACAGAGCCTGACGTGGGGCTCTAACCCATGAACTGCGAGGTCAAGACCTGAGCCGAAGTCTGATGCTTAACCAACTCAGCCACCCAGGTGCCCCAAGAAGAGTTTTGACTCTTGTAGATTTGAAATGTAATTTATGTATGTATGTATGTATGTATGTATGTATGTATTAGATTTTATCTTCACGTTATCTCCATGGACCCAGTGTGGGGCTCGAACTCACAATCCTGAGATCAAGAGTCACATGCTTTACTGACTGAGCTGGCCAGGTGCCCCTGAAATGTATTTTTAAACAGTTGACCTCCTGCATATGGAAATAATACAATTGTCACACCAACGTATGTCTCTTATGTTTCTGTTTATGAATATACATATTAATGTATATATATAGGCTCCACACCCAACATGGGGCTTGAACTCATGACCCTGAGATCAAGAGTTGCATGTTCCACTTACTGAACTATTAGGGGCCCCTAATAGTTTTTGTTTGTTTTGTTTTTTGTTTCTCTTTAAATGATAGAATTTTGGTGTTATTTGGCTTGGGTTTTCTTGCCTTTTGTTGAAGTAAAAGGACTCTAGACAGTTTCTAGTTATAGGAAAAGCAGCCATCTCTTAAAGAGGTTGGTTCTGCCACTCAGTGTCGCCACTTTCAGGTCTTAGAGATTATAGGTTTTGGGGAACCTGTATGTTTTATCTTTCTTGATATTCAGATATGTTGGGTGAGAGTGAACATTTTTTTATTTATTCTCCAGTTTACTAATGCGGTTTCTGTAAATTCAAAGGTCAGAAGCAAAAGAAAAATATCCCTATGAAAGATAAAGCTGATAGCTTGTTAGTGGGAGAAATATTTAATGAAAGGTACAAAATTTAATTTATCCATTTATTATTTCAAGACGGCTAGATCAAAGTGTTTCAGAAAGAGGCCATAAAGTGTTAGCCTATTAATTGGATTTGAGGATATTATGACTTCCTGACATTGCTGTTTTTAGTATTCTTTCTCTAGTTTTCTTACAGAATTGAAAGTTGGTGATTTTGGTACAAATAATTCTCTTTTGTAGCTAAATAAATGCCTTTTTTCTTTTGCCACATTAAATTTTTTCCATCTGAAATAGGATTGATTGTATCAAATCCTTTGAATGGAAGCTTCAATAGAAGATCACTTCTGAAGAAATAATTCCTCTTTAATATTGCAAAGGAAAAACAATGAATTTTCTTTCTTAATTTCTATTTTCTCCAATACTTGCATAACCACCCACGGAAAAATCATATTCTTAAGGAGAGTCAGCCTCAAATTCATAGATGATATATTTACTTCAGACCAGTGTAAAACTTAATAAACAAAAACATGTTTTATTAAGTTTTACACTGGTCTGAAGTAAATTAGCCATAAAATTAGCCATAGTTTCTAATTTTCTCAGTTATGGGGTGAGAACCAGATTTAAGGTACCTAAATAAAGCTGCTCTACTGGCAAAAGTTTTCTAAAACTAGTTCTTGATCTTTAGCTTTTGTTAGTTATAGCTACTATCATAACATTTTAAGATAGGGAGATCCTTTATTTTAATTTATTAGTGCCAAATTTTAAAAAGTAAAGAGTTTTAATATAAAACAGCAAGTTACTAAACTGTATAATAGCATTTCTTTTTGCTTGAAAAAAATTGTGTGGTAGATGTATATGTATGAAGGTTTACAAGTTATGTGTTAGATAATTTGGCATAGGGGGTTGACTTATTTTGTTTATTTCAATATTGTTTGGACTTTTTGGTTAGAAAACAGTGGAATTAAAAGGAGTAGGTGATAAAGCTTTAAGTGAAATTGATTTTGAAAGCGTTTCATCAAAAAGGAGGTCTTCTAAGCTTTGAGAAAACAACACTTTATTGGATTACTTTTATGCTTGGATATAATATATCCATATAGTATATAACAATGCATTAGACCCTAGCATTCCAATATTCAACTTAATATTCAGTATTTAATTTACTATATCATACGGTAAGAGAAATACTATAATTGAATGAAAAGAGTGGAGGTACAGAAGAGTAAACTACTTCTGCTACCTCAAGTTATCTCAATTCATTAACTAGGTTAATTAACGTGATCATTGCAAAGGCCAAAAAAGAATTCAGTCAGAAATATCATGATATAATTTGCATTCCATTTTCTGTGACCATAAATTGTTATATATTGCAACATATGTAACATAAACCACATGTCAGCTGTTTCCTGCCTCACTGTTGACAAGAGCCCCATTCATAACTCTTCTTTTTATCCTTTCAGTGAATAAGTAATTATTCAATATAGAAGGCAGGATATTTGGAACTGGCTATTTAATGTGGCAGCACTCTGTAATGAAATCTGCTGCTACTGGCAACCTGAGAGGGGAATGTAACAATTCCAGCATGGCTGTAACTTTATCTGCTTTGACTGACTGTTTATTTGGCACATCAGTGAACCTTTTATCCCTGTGAGTGACAGCTCCAGAAGGGTCACATTTACATCCATTCTATCATGTATTGTAATATTTAATGGTGGACAAGGTTGAGCGAGACTGGGAGTAATTTGAACTTGCTTTTCCACTGAGTTGAGGCTAAAAGACAGCTTGATCCCCAGTATTGTGGTGTAACATGCTATGACTTAGTATTTGTTTATGAAGGCTACTCTTACTGATTATAATTAAAAAAAAAAAATTCAGTTAAATGGTGTATTTGTTCTACTAAACTAAAACTCTACAGCACACATTTTCTTAAGCTACTGTGCTAGTTTTTTTCCCATCAGTGACCACTAATATAAAACTAACCACCTCACAGTATTTCTCTTAAATGAGGCTGCATTCTGTCTCATTTGTGTAGTAATTAAGGTTGAAAAGGGAGTAGTTATTAAGAACCCATGGTTCTGAAATACAGCATTGAACTTTTTATTTTATTTTTGAGAATTTGAAAACAGAAGAGAAAAGTCAGGTAAATAATGGACTATATTCTTGATGTTCCAAATGGTATGCTTAAGGAGACATATATCTATTTTAATTATGGAACTAAATTATGAGTAAAGTTGTCCAGAAAAAGCTATCCTGTATAATTTTACTGATGGATTTGCATTCCATGACAGGTAATTTAATTTCAGAAAGACTGTTCCGTGCAATATACTTCATTATTAAGTATTAATAATTTACATTCATTTTTATCCCTTTGCTAGAGAATAGTTTTCTTGTTTTTAGTGATGTTTTAGATTCAACTTGATATTTCTATTTTTTTGTAAGCTATATTTAAAATGCTTTTTAAAATATTGGTATATTACAGGATATTTGAATGGGCTACTCTGTAAACAAAAATAGCACTATCAACTCTAAACTAATATTGCGTGTTCACTTGAAGTCTAAGCAAAAATGAAAATTGTTCTCCATTTTGTCTTATTTTTTACAATTTGTGAAAGAGGAGAATTAAAATCTATTTAAAACATTTGGAATTCAACAGTTGGAGTGATATGTTAGAAAGCCATGTAAATATGGAAACATCATTTATAACTTCTAAGAGTGCAACAGAACCGATTTGAAATGGAGTTTTTAGTTTTTTCTTTAATGGTAAGTTTTAGATGATGTAACATCTTGATACTCTCTTTATTTGACAGTTGTGATTTATTACTTATAGCTTCTGATTGTGTGAGAGGTTTAATAACATTTTTTGTGGTATACCAGACATGAGTTGTCTTTTCTTTTCTTTGTTACAGCCCCCTGGTCACTGTTCCAGGTGTTGTTGTTCTACTAAACAAGGAAACAGTCAAGGTTACTCAAATACCACTAAGAAGGATCATGGGGGGAAATCCAAGATACCCAAAATATATTTTGGGACGCGCACACACAAGCAGATTGCTCAGATTACTAGAGAGCTCCGGAGAACAGCATACTCAGGGGTCCCAATGACTATTCTTTCCAGCAGGGATCATACTTGTGTCCATCCAGAAGTAGTGGGCAACTTCAACAGAAATGAAAAGTGCATGGAGTTGCTGGATGGAAAAAATGTGAGTAAAGTTATTTTGTTTCAGAGGAAAAACAAGGCTGAAAAGATTCAGTTTTTTATGTGTTCATCTTATGTTTTATATGTGTATTTCCAGTGATAATCTAACCTATGAAAATCAAATTACTTGCTAGTACTGATAGATTTCTTATGGTAAAATTGTTTTTAAAAATTTTTCTTTAAAATTTTTTTTCTTTGAGTTTAAAATCATAGATTTTCGTTCTAAAGCTTGGGGATATTTTAGTTAGGTGTCTTCTTCTTTGAAATCCTGCCACCAAAAATATTCAAACATGGATGATGTCATAGGAGGAGATGAAAGTATTTAAGTGATTGAATTTAATTAGATTTAATTAATATATTTTATGTGCAGTATTTTAAAACTTCAAAAGAAGATAGTTTATTTAGGCTCTCCCTTGAGTAAATTTTTAAAATACTTTTTAATTGAATGAGAAATATAATGATTATCCTATCTTACAATTCTGATTAGTACAAACTTCTGTTTCAAAAAAAAGTTATTAAATTATTAACTTTAAAGATACGTCATTAATGGTTTTGAAGTTTTCCAGGGAAATCTTGAATAATATGAATTTGGGCAAGGTGGAAATTGAGAAGTCTTTCTTAGTAAAAACATACGATTTTTTAATAGTTTTTTGGCGGTATTTGTTAGTCTGTGTACAGTTTAATAACTTGTTTACTCTGAAACTGAAATTACAAGTCTGGAATATACTCAGATTATTGGTGAACTGTAAATTGATAGTCTATGAAATTACCTATAATAATTTAATATGTTTTGAAAGTTATTCTCTTTTGCTAATATTTTGTCAGAGTTGCTTCTACACAAAAAGCTGTGAGCCATAGGTAGCCCTGGAGTTTTATTTAATTGATAGATCACCTTCTACCATGTAATTTGAATAAATTATTTTGTATTATGCATTTCTTTTTCAGTGCTTATGGTTATTTGTCTTGACCTTATTCTTCCTCAGAATGCTTAGCTCATAGGCATACATGAACATTCTTTTTCTTGTTCTCAAGTCATGAAGGTAATTTGGTATCGTAATTATGCCAATTACAAAGTCACGATAGGTGTCTATGTTTACTATGGCTGAATCACCAAAGTGAAATGATAAATAGATAACTGACAGTTTGAGTGAAAAAGAGTTTAAAGTGTGATAACACTTCAATTGACAGACTCCCCTCAGGGTTGTGTTACACTGCTAAAATGGATGAACCATTCTGGTTTTGCTATCAGCCTGCACAGGAGTGTCATTCTAAGTGCCCTTGAAGTGTAAACTTTCCGATTTTTTGGCTTGATCCAAAGGCACATGTGTTTTTGTTCGGTTTCTTTTGCAGAAGTGCTCCTGTACTGGAAAAGCAATGCACTTACCTGCTAAAAGTTAATTTTTGTTTCAATTAACAAAAAAATCATCTTAATTAGCCCCAGAAATAATTGTAAAAAATTATTCTCGATATGGAAAATATGGTTTTTTGTGAAAATGAGATTTAACAGTTAATAATCACATACTCTGAAGGCATCTTGGTGATCATTTGGTACAAATACAAGCTTTTAGCATAGTACAGAAGATACTTGGAATGAAGAAATGGCGAATGTATTTTTAAACTCAATCTGTATCAAAGTCAGTATGAAAGATATTTGGCATGTCTCCATCTGTCTCTGGATCCCACAATCAGGATTTTAGAGGAACCTTAGAAATAGCAGCCTTTGGGTCTGAGGAATCTTTAATAGGCTCCTGTCTCATTTACGCTTTTGATGCCTCATCACATGAGAAAAATTGGCCCTGAGGTTTGTCCAATGTCTGACAGCGAGTTAGCAAGAAAGACAACTTTTCTAACTCCTAGCCGTTGTTATTTTGATTATACTAGAAAGAAAACAAAAGGTGGCTTATGAAATGAGGAAGTTGACACAGCATGAGGAGTAAAAAAGAGTAGTAGAGATGGGACAGAGGAAGTGAAAGAATGAACTAAATAAACGTTAGGTGAACCCTTTCCTCTTGATTTTTATTGTTAGTACCTTGGAGGTTCTTTTTACATGACCGAATACAAAGCTGTAGAACTAGTAGTCCCTCGGCTGATCATGCCTTGTCCTGGAATTGGCGACATTATTTTATAGGTTATGAACCTTTTATGTTTTACTCCATCTCTAGTAATTTCTAGGTATTTTTGTGAATGTAATGAGTAAATATGTTTTGAAAACGTAGATTTGGCTTTTGGATAGTTTGTAGATAAGAATGTACTATGTGTATATATATAACAATTGTATATATATAATTCCCTTTCACTTGTTAAGGACAGCAAACTGAGATGATAAATATTGGATTTCACAATCATTTAATTTTTTTATTGGTACATAGAATTAGTGAAAATAAAAACAGCCCATTCTTCTACCACTTAGTCCCAAATGAAAATTGAAAAACAGTAATAATATATTTGTGGTTAGAAGACTCAAAATTACAGAAAGGTGTAACATAAAAAGAGAAAAATCTCTTTTTTTTTACTCTTCCCATTTTCTTAACCTTTCAAGGAAATTACTGTAAAGTTTTATGTATATTCTTCCAAAACACTTAAAATATGCATTTGTTATATGTGTATATACTCTTTTAAAAGCTCAAGTACATTGGCACATGGACAAATTTAACACATTTCTTAAGGGCTATATCTTTTACATGAATTTACCATAAGTTATTTAACATGTCCCTTCTTGATAGACATTAAACATTGCATTATATACATATTCACATGAATGGTGAAATTTTAAATTTTGGTAGTCATTGATAAATTGTGTGCTTTTAATAGAAGTTTATACTTCTAATGTATATTTATACTTCTAATTTTATACATCTTTTAATAGGATATGACACACTGTTGCTAGGACTTATTTTCTCTTATTTTTTGATTAGCATTTATTAATAAAATTTTTTACTTCTAATAATAGATTAGCAAAGGACATTAGCAGATAGTACATGAAAGAAGAAATGCAAGTTACTGTTGAAACTTGTTAGCATGTTCATATAGTATAATAGCAGTGTTAAACCTTGCTGGAATATATAAAAAAAGTCAAAGCAAGAAGATTCTATTTTTTACCTTTAAAATAGGTAAAGATAGAAAAGATAATATTAGTGTTGATAAAGTTATGGGGAAAGGGTAATGTAAAATGCTATATGCTTTTTGGAGGATAATTTGGTGGTATAGTTTTTATGAAACTTAAAACTACTTTGTACTGTTTGGTCTTATAATGCCATATCTAAAATTGTATACTAAGAAAATGTTGAGAAATGTGCATTAAATTGAAATTCTCGTTGAAGCATTATTTATAATGTAAAAATTGGTAACAGTCTAAATGCCCAGCAATAATGAAACTGGTTTATAACTATTAATTCAATGTACATATGTGGGCAACAATGAAAAACTACTTAGTGATGTGAGAAAATATTTCTGATAGGATTTTTAGTCAGATGGAGAGAAAAAAAATGATTCTGGTTTTATAAAAAATTTATTGTGGCTTTATTTTTTGTGGCTAAATTGTTAATAATCCTTGATGCCTGGGGAAAATTTGCTTTGTTCTCATCGTTTAAATATTAGATCACATTGTAGAGTTGTATTCATATGTACATACGAATATAAGAATTATGAAATGAAACATATCAAATGTTACTGGTACATTCTTTGTATGGTAGATTTATAGATAATTTAGTGAGTTTTTTGGTACTGTTTGTATTTTCCAAATATTTTGTAGTGAACACTCTTTATTTTTTTTCCCCTAAGACATCCCTCCTTCCCTTTCTCCTTTTTTCCTTACATATATTTGATTAAGTAATACTCTCTCATGGCTTAACTGAAAACTATAAAAGTATCTATAGAGAAAAATGTCTCTCGCTCCTGTCTCCAAGTCACTTAGCTGTCGTCTTTGAAAGCAACCAGTGATACCATTGTTCTTGTATATCCTTCAAGAAATATTTTTGCCTAAAATCTCTTTATTTTTTTTTTTAATGTTTATTTATTTTTGAGAAAGAGAAACAGACTCTGAGTAGGGAAGGGGCAGAGAGAGAGGGAGACAAAGAATTCAAAGCAGTCTCTAGGCACTGAGCTGTCAGCACACAGCCTGATGCGGGGCTCAAACTCATGAACTGCGAGATTATGACCTGAGCTGAAGTTGGACGCTTAACTGACTGAGTCTCCTAGGCTCTCCAATATCAGTTTAATCAGAACAATGGTACAACAAACATAATTTAAATTTTTTTCTTTTTTCAGGTTAATTTGGAGTATCTAGAGCTATACTGATCTGGAGCTCTGAGTCGACCATTACAGTTGTTTTTTTTAATTTACTTTATTTTTTTTTATGTTTTTATGGTTTTTTAAATGTTTTTTTAAATGTATTTATTTTGAGAGAGAGAGTACAAATGAGGGAGGGGCAGAGAGAGAAGGAGAGAGAGAATCCCAAGCTAATAGTGCAAAGCCTGATGCAGGGCTCAGTCTCACAAACTGAGATCATGACCTGAACTGAAATCAAGACTGAGCCACCCAGGTGCCCCAACTACTATTTTTTCTTTGAAATGGTTGTGATTGTGGGTATGGTATCATTTCTCCTGTATGTGGCTTTAATGATGTTCTGAAAATTCTGAGATAAACTTGCTTTATTCCTTTGTTGCAATGTTGATTCATATTTCAGTTATGCGTATTTGTTTTTAGGGCAAATCCTGCTATTTTTATCATGGCATACATAAAATTAGTGATCAACACACATTACAGACTCTGGAAGGGATGTGCAAAGCCTGGGATATAGAAGAACTTGTCAGCTTGGGAAAAAAACTAAAGGCATGTCCGTATTACACAGCACGGGAACTAATAGAAGATGCTCACATAGTATTTTGTCCCTACAACTATCTTCTAGATGCACAAATAAGGGAAAGTGTGAGTAGCTATATGAAAATTCAAACTTTTCTCCCACTTACTGGAATATAAGTGATCAATATGAAAGCTTTTAGATGTTTCACTTTTTATTTTTTGCTTTATATTTATGTACATATATAAATAGAGTACTGAAAACATTCTGAGGTGTATTAAAAACTGAATTTTAGAACTTGTCATTTTAATGTCCAGAGTAGTAAATATTTTGAAATGGGATTATAGCACAGGTTTTCAACCTTGATAGTATTGACATTTTGGGCTTGATGATTCTTTGTTGTGGTGGTTTCTCTTGCACACTGTAGGATGCTTAGCAGCATCTCTGGTTTTATCCTCTAGACACCAGTAGCATCCTTAGAGCTGTCACAATCAAAAATGTCTCCTGATGTTGCCAAGTATACGGGTGGGGGAGGGCGGGTAGGAGCAGAGTTATCCCCATTTGAGGCCCATTGATAACTATCACTCCTTCCATTTATGAATAATCAGAATTATTTTAAAACATTCATCTGAAGAATCTATAGTTTGAAGAATTTGTGTGGGTGGAATATGTATAACATGCAAATTATGCTTTGTGAGCTTTTGATAAATGAAATTTGGATATAGCATTTGTGTTTATTTGCATGGTTCTTCTTAGAAACATCCAGTTGTTACAGTATAAGACAAAAAGTGAATAACTTAGTATATTCAATTATTATTCTTCTCTTTAGATCTGACTACTTACTAACTTCCTATTTAAGCTTAAAATTAATAGGCATTATGTTTACTATCTCTACTGTCCTACCTCTTATTTGGTTGCCTCTTATCTAGACCCTTTCCTCTGAGCCACTGTACATATCAATGGCATGTCAGTCTTTCTAATATTACTTTTATTACATCGTTCTTTGGCTTGAAAATCTATTGCACTCTTGGCTCATGGGATAAAGTCCATATTTCTTAAGCTTACTCTCAAAATGTTCAATAGTCTGGCTTGAATCTGCCTTTTCAGACATCTTTCAGACATCTCTGCTACAAACTTGAACCCTACAAAAATTACCTCATACCCCCCTGAGGACACCTTATTCTTTCCTATATCTCTGCTTTTGATGATGCCTATATTGAAATGCCCTACTCCTTTTATCTATACAAATCCAAATTCTATTCCTTTTTTAAACCCCAGTATATTTCCTACTCTTCCATGGTTCTTTTTCAGTCATCGTCAACCCTCTGTATATTTTTTCTTCAGACTAACTCACTGGTAATTGCTTTGTACATTTCTTTCTATTAGCCAGGACTCTTTCAGTTGCAAGTGATACAAATCCAGCTTCACCAGAACTTAAGAAAAAAATACTTGGCTGACTTTATTGCGATGGCTTTATTCTCAGGCAGGTTCTTTCTAGTGGAAACAAAGGTAACCACAAGCAGCCACCTAACCTGGAAAAAAAGAACATCATCTCCTATTCATCACCCTAGATTTCTCTGGTTGGCCTACCTTGAATCCCACCTCCATTCTTTTTTTTTTTTTTTTTTTTTTTATTTTTTTTTTTTAATGTTTATTTTTGAAAGAGAGACAGAGTGTGAGTGGGGGAGGGACAGAGAGAGAGGAAGACACAGAATCTGAAGCAGGCTCCAGGCCATGAGCTGTCAGGACAGAGCCTAACACGGGGCTCAAACTCATGAACTGCAAGATAATGACCTGAGCCGAAGTCCAGTGCTTAACCGGCTGAGCCACCTAGGCGCCCTCCCCATCTCCATTCTTAAACCTGTGACCACAGAGGGATGGAATATTTTATTTAATTGATAAGCCTGAATTCTATGTTGTGAGAGTGGTGATATCCCTTGATTAACAGATTAATAGTTCTATCAACATCACATCAGAATTGGGGAAGAACAATTCTCAAAATGAAGGGTTGTAAGAAAGTCTAAAATGAAATAGATACATGCTATATTATATTAACATTTTGAGAGTCTTTTGAATCTTGTATTTTAGTTTAAAAAAAATTTTTTTTACTCTGCTTTTAACATTATGTTGGAGATTCCCTCATAGTGAGATTTTTTTTTTTTCCAATATATGAAATTTATTGTCAAATTGGTTTCCATACAACACCCAGTGCTCATCCCAAAAGGTGCCCTCCTCACTACCCATCACCCACCCTCCCCTCCCTCCCACCCCCCATCAACCCTCAGTTTCTTCTCAGTTTTTAACAGTCTCTTATGCTTTGGCTCTCTCCCACCCTAACCTCTTTTTTTTTTTTTTTTTTCCCTTCCCCTCCCCCATGGGTTTCTGTTAAGTTTCTCAGGATCCACATAAGAGTGAAACCATATGGTATCTGTCTTTCTCTGTACGGCTAATTTCACTTAGCATCACACTCTCCAGTTCCATCCACGTTGCTACAAAAGGCCATATTTCATTCTTTCTCATTGCCACGTAGTATTCCATTGTGTATATAAACCACAATTTCTTTATCCATTCATCAGTTGATGGACATTTAGGCTCTTTCCATAATTTGGCTATTGTTGAGAGTGCTGCTATAAACATTGGGGTACAAGTGCCCCTATGCATCAGTACTCCTGTATCCCTTGGGTAAATTCCTAGCAGTGCTATTGCTGGGTCATAGGGTAGGTCTATTTTTAATTTTCTGAGGAACCTCCACACTGCTTTCCAGAGCGGCTGCACCAATTCATAGTGAGATTTTTATACCCCTTTGTGTGGCCAGCTGTACTTTAATCCAGGCTCACATAACACATATTTTGATAGTGAAAAATGGGAACCGGTAATGTTGAGTTGATACTTGTTAGCCTTAGTGTTTCAAATGTTTTAAGACCTAGAATCAGTTGCTTATATAATTACCCTTGTTATTGGTCTGTCATGCAAAGTTTTAAATGAAATATCTTGCGTACTGCTGTTAAATCCATTTTGCTGAATGTTTTACAGGAAAATTCTTTTGTCTTATAGATGGATATCAATCTGAAAGAACAGATTGTCATTTTAGATGAAGCTCATAACATTGAGGACTGTGCTCGGGAGTCAGCAAGTTACAGTGTAACAGAAGTTCAACTTTGGTTTGCTCGAGATGAATTAGATACCATGGTCAACAATAATATAAGGAAAAAAGATCATGAACCCCTACGAGCTGTGTGCTATAGCCTAATTAAGTAAGAACATTTGTCTGTCATTTATACTGCCTATGTATTAACAACATGTTTCATTATGCCATAGTATTTTATAATTACTAACTTTGACCAGGCTACTTGGGAAATGGGTTGTTCCTCGCCAGTTAAACTTTTAGAAATAGGCCAGTCCGAACTTTTGTCTTGTTGAAAAGAATATGATAAACCAATTGATTTTTAAATTGATCATTGAGAATATTATTT
Source organism: Panthera uncia (assembly GCF_023721935.1). NCBI lineage: Eukaryota > Metazoa > Chordata > Mammalia > Carnivora > Felidae > Panthera > Panthera uncia. The sequence continues at coordinate 33,282,070 of NC_064814.1, forward strand.
CTAATTTAACAGAATAATTTAATAGCCCCATATTTGATGTATAAAAGACATTGAGCTGACAATAAACTAAACATGGTTTTAATTAACATATTTTAAATTTTTAATTTTTTTTAATGTTTATTTTTGAGACAGAGAGAGACAGAGCATGAGTGGTGGGGGTGGTGGGGCAGAGAGAGGGAGACACAGAATCCAAAGCAGCCTCCAGGCTCTGAGCTGTCAGCACAGAGCCCAACGTGGGGCTTAAATTCACAGACCACGAGATCATGACCTGAGCTACAGTCATATGCTTAACCTACTGAGCCACCCAGGTGTCCAACATATTTTAAAATTTTGTATTATGGCTTTAATTTATTGCTTTATCTTCCAGTTTGAGTAAGATTCTGATTGGATGAGTTTTAATTAACCAAAATTTCAATACTCTAAAATAATAGATTTGGTAATAATTTTATTAAAATTTATGTTAGATAAATTCCTTTTTATTAGATATTAGGTTGTTGATCTAGAATCTCTTTATCTTAGACCTTGATACTATGTCCCATTCCATTTACTGCCACATTTTTCTTTTCTTGTTTCTTTGTTTCTTTCTTTCTTTCTTTCTTTCTTTCTTTCTTTCTTTCTTTCCTTTTATAAGTTTATTTATTTATTTGGAGAGAGAGAGAGAGAGAGAGAGAGAGCGAGAGCACACATGTGAGCCAGGGAGGGGGCAGAGAGAGGAGAGAGACAGTCCCAAGCAGACTCTGTGACTGCATGGAACCCTACTTGGGGATCAGTGCCACAAACCATGAGATCATGACCTGAGTCAAAATGAAGAGTCGGATGCTTAGCTGACTGAGCCACCCAGGCTCCCCCTGCAGCACTTTTCTTTTCCCTCACAGTATACTTCAAAAATTTTTTGAATGTTGGGGTGCCTGCTTGCATGCATGCTTTCTCCCTCTCAAAATAAATAAACTTTAAAAAAGTGTTTAAAATTTTTTTGAATGTTGTACAGTCTCATGTTTGAACATAAAAGGTATACAAATTTATGTTGTAAAAACTCCTTCCCACCCTGTTCTCTATCTGCTTAGTTTCTCTCCTCCTGAACAAGTTTATCTGTCGTTCAGTCCATATTTATGAGCAATTCAGTGCATATATGAAGCAATATACTTTCCCCTTTCTCTCCTTTTTACCCAAATGATAGCATACTATACTTCCATTTTTTGTCTTCTCCATTTTAAGCATAAAAATATGTTATTTTTAAGCCCTTTTATTGGGGTACACAAAGCTGTAAATATTTAATGTATACACGTGATGAGTTTTCAGATAAGTATTCATCCATGAAACTGTCACCACAATTTTGCCATAAATATATCGCCTCTGAAAGTTTCCTTTGCCCTCTTATTTTTTTATGATATGAACACTTAATGTAAGATCTACCCTCTTAGCAAATATTTAAGTATATAGTATAGAATTGTTAACTCTTGGCACTGTACTTTATACCTTTGTCTTCCTATATCTTGCCTTTTTTTGCTTAACAATATATTTTGGAGATCTTCCCATATCAAGACTTAGAAAGCTTTCTCAGTTTTAAAAAAATCGTTGCCTAAAATGCCATTGCATGGATGTCCACTAATTTCTTTAACTAGCCTCTAATTAATAGGTACTGAGGTTTATAATCCTATGCTGTTACATTACTGTAATGAATAACTTTGAACATATGTCACATGTTTGGGAAGATATAGGAAAATTCTTAGAAGTGGGATTATTGGGTCAGAGCATAGATCTACATGTAATTTTGATAGATATTTCTAAAACTTACACAATAGGGGAATGGGTAGAAGACCAATTTATACTCCTATGAGCAATATATGAGAGCATGAAAGTTTTTTTCTAGTCAGATGGGTGAAAACTGGTATCCCACTGTAGTTTTTACTTATATTTCTCTGAATAGGATTGAGATTAAGCATTTTATTTTTTTATGTTTATTTATTTATTTTGAGAGAGAAAATTTGAACAGGGGAAGGGCAGAAAGAGGAGACAGAGAATCCCAAGCAGGCTCTGTGCAGTAAGCAGAGTCAGACTTGGAGCTCAGTCTCACAAACCATGAGGTCATGACCTGAGCTAAAATCAAGAGTCAGATGCTTAACTGAGCCACCCAGCTGCCCCGAGATTAAGCATTTTAAAAGGCCATTTATTTGTTTACTAAAAAAAATGTTTTTCAGTGTTTATTTATTTCTGGGAGATTGAGAGAGAGTATGAGCAGAGGAGGGGCAGAGAGAGGGAAACACAGAACCTGAAGCAGGCTTCAGGTTCCAAGCTGTCAGCACAGAGCCTGATTCAGGGTTTGAACCCACAAACTGTGAGATCATGACCTGAGCCGAAGTCAGACACAACCGACTGAGCCACCCAGGCGCGCCTTAATAGGCCATTTATATTTCCTTTCCTGTCAGCTGTCTATTGACCTCTGTGTCCTCTTTTTGTTCTTGTTATGATTCTTATTGATTTGTACAAGGTCTTTGCAAATTAACCCTTTGCCTGTGATAAGAGTTGCAATATTTTTTCCCCTATTTTGCCATGTGCTTGTGTCTTTCCTTATGGTATTTTTGCCATGTAGCAGTTTGTCATTTTTATTTCACAGCATGATTTGTTGAGTTACCTATAGTTGCTAATTCTATTTTCTCACTCCCTGGTCTTTCCTCATTGATCTCTGCTGTGTTGCTGTCTGCAGAATTCTACTAAAACTGTTTTTATCAAGGTCACCATTGATCCATATGTTGCCAAATCCAAAGGTTATTTTTCTGTTATCTTACTCAGCCTGTCAGCAGTGTTCTTTGGGTATTGTTGACTACCACCTCTATGAAAATGTTTTTGGCGTATATATATATATACGCATATATATATATATATATATATATATATATATATATATATATAACAGAGTTGCTCTCTGTCCCCAGTTCCTGGCACAGAGTTTCTAAAACCCTTGTAATTTCCTAAATGGTGGTAACACTTTTGTGTTAGGAGCATCTTTTGTTCTAATATTTGGTCTTCGACCCCAGTTCCTGACAGAGCTCCTAAATCCCTTGAGACTTCCTGGGTGATAGGACTGTTTTTTATTTCAATGAGGTGATGTTTGGTGGGCTCTTGGATGGAGCTGGTCACTAGAAAGACTAAACTATGATTAGAAGCTTAGAACTTTCAGCTCCACCTTCCCTCTGGAAAGGGAGAAGGGTAGAGATTAAGTTAATAATTGATCATGCCTACATGATGACGCCAGGATTCAGAGAGCTTCCAGACTGGTACACACATTTATGTGCTTAGAGCACCCTGCCTTTACTGGGACAGAAGCTCCTGTGCTTAGACCCTTCCAGACTTCTTCCCATATATCTCTTCTTCTGGTTATTTATCTGTATCCTTTATTATATAATAAACTCGTAAACATAAGTGTTTCCTGGAGTTCTGTGAGTTGTTCTAGTAAATGATTAAACCTGTGGAGGGGTCATGGGAACCTCTGATTTATAGCTGGTTGGTCAGAAGTACAAATGACAAGTTGGACTTTTATGCTGGCATCTGAGATGAAGAGGTGGGGAGGACAGTCTGGTGAGGCTGAATGCTTAGCCTTTGGGGTCTGTGCCAATTCTAACTCCAGTTAGTGTCAGAATTGAATTGAATTATAGGACACCCAGCTAGTGTCTTGAGAATTGCTTGGTGTAAGGAAAGAAGAATGCCACATACATTTAGTGACCAGATGTGTCAGAGGTGAAGTAGTGAGACAAGAGGAGACAACATAGGAGTGTGTTTCCTAGATAGCCTCTATGACACCTGGTTTTCGTCTTCCTCACAGTCCATTCTTTCTCAGTTTCTTTTGATAGTTCTTACTCTGTTTGATATGTAAATATTGAAGTGCCTCAGGATTTGGTCCTGGGACCTCATTTCTTCTCTGTCTCTGCAGTTTGCCTAAATTACATAACCAAGTACCATAGCAGTCCTAGTGACGCCTAAATCTGTGTCTAGCCCGGTCTTTAATAAATCTAGGTTCTAGTCTGTCTCTGGAATGCTATTTTCATATATCCAACTGTACTTTATGTGTCTGTTTGGATATGGATATCACATTTCAACTTTACAAAATTCCTTCCTTTTCCTTACCTACTCCCCTCAAATGCTCCCTGTCTTCCTTACCTAAGCAAACATTACCAAGCAGTTCCTCAAATCAGAAATCTGTTGTCCTTGATACTGCCTCACTTCATCCGGTTCATCAGTAAGTTTAATAAATGCCACCTGTACCGTATGTCCCAAATCCTTCAGTCTCCTATCATCTCAGAATCATCTCTCAAGTAGAATTCTGTAACAGCCTCCAACAGTCTCTGTTTTCATTTTTGCCTTTCTCCTCTAATCCAGTCTGGCTTAGAAACTGGAATCATCTTTTAAACACTTAGATTGTCTCTCTCTTATTTAAAACCCTTCATTTAAAACCTTCCCATTGTACTTTTGAATAGAATCCAGATTTCCTAACCCTGGCTTAACCTGACCTGAATACTGCTTATCACTCTTAACATTGATCATAATGTTATTCTTTTTTGCCCATTGTGTTGCAACTTTATATTGGCTTTTTATCAGATCCTTAAATAAGTAAAATTTGTTAACCACTTCAGGATTTTTGCACTAGCTGTTCTTTCTGCTTGGAATACTACCCCCCACCCCCACCCCCCTGATCTTTTTCATGATTGGGTACTTTTTGCATTCAGTTGTTAGAATAAATGTTACCTCATGGAGAACTTCTTTGACATTCAAATTAAAATAGCAATTAGATTACATTATATCCTATATCACTACATTTATCCTATATCATTACTTTATCCTGTATTTTCATTGTATCACACTTTTCACTATCTGATATTTTCTTGTTTCATGTATATGTTTCTAAGTTTATTTCTCCCTTTGGTAGAATGTAATTTCTATGAGAATGAGGATCTTGCCTATTTTATTTACTACTGTATTTCCAGTACCCAGTACAGTATGTGACTGTATAATAATATAGACATTTAAGCACTGGCTGAATATAAAAATGTGTGTATTTACATACAAATGAATATATTTTCTAGTAACTCCCTTTTGGTGTTAATATGTAACACCTTAATTTCTTTATTAGATTGTTTTGTATTTCCTTTATGTGCATTTGGGATATGCTACGACCTGGCTGTCAGTTGGAGAGATAGTCAACTAAAGCAGTGTGAATCCATAAAACACAATTGGGAAATCACCTACATGTTTCTCTTTTCTGAATAAAAGCTTACTTTTTAGCTATATAAATGTTTATTTTGCAATATGAGACATGCATGCATCTTAAAAGATGTCTTAATCCGCATTTGTGTTCTAAGAGCTTCAAGGAATATGATCAATGTATCACAGTTCTCTTTGTTTTATTGAAATAGTGCACATAAGGATAATACTGATTGATGGAATTGTTTTATTTTAGTTGGTTAGAAGCAAACTCTGAACATCTTATGGAAAGGGATTATGAATCATCCTGTAAAATATGGAGTGGAAGTGAAATGCTCTTAAATTTACACAAAATGGGTATCACCACTGCTACTTTTCCCATTTTGCAGGTAAGACATTTTTCTATCTGTGACATTTATTTAGTGAATGGTTTAATAGTGAATAAATTAATACAGACTAAAAAAAGTAGCAACTTAATTTTTTTTTAATTTTATTTTATTTAAGTTTGATAATTTTTAACTGATAAATTATTTATAATTCATTTATAATTAATAACTGATCATTATTATTTATGGATGAAAAAGTAGCATTATTTAGTGTGAAAGAAATAAGGCTTAACGGAATGAATTGCTTTATTCCAGTCTAAAAGAAGTCAATATGTTTAGGTTGTAATAAAAGTTATTTTGTCAGTTATACAAGTTAAAAATTTAGAAAATAAAAAGGTAAATTCATTTTTTGTTCTCCTTAATTTAGTTAGAGGTTATAAACCTGGGGGATCATGAGTGGGCTGGGGAGTCTGTGAATCTTACGAAATTGTATGCAAAATTTTATGAGTATGCACTTCTGTACTTTTTTCTAGTAGAGGCTTCATAACTTCTATTCTGAAAGAGGTTTTTCCCTCCCCCCCAGATAAGAATGTTTTTATCCTTTTTGTTCTTAATTACTTATTTAAATTAATGGATTGTTTTTTAATTTTTTAAAAAAATCTTTATTTATTTTTGAGAGAGAGACAGAGTGTGAGCAGGGGAGGAGCAGAGAGAAAGGGAGACACAGAATCCGAAGCAGGCTCCAGGCCCTGAGCTGTCAGCACAGAGCCTGATGTGGGGCTCGAACTCACAAACCGTGAGATCATGACCTGAGCCAAAGTCGTATGTTCAACCGACTGAGCCACCAGTAGATTTTGCTTTTAAGAGTGGTTGTTTTAGTTGTTGTTTACAGAACAATTGAGCAGAAAGGACAGAATTTTCATATTCCCCTAACCCTAGCCACACGTGTGGCGCACGCATGCCCACAGGCACGCGCGCACACACACACACACACACACACACACACACACGCACACACACTCATACACTATACAGTTTCTATTATTAACAGCTTGCAATTGTATAGTACATTTGTTACAATTGAACCAATATTGTTACATTATTGTTAACTGAAGTCCATAGTTTACATTGGGGTTCACTCTCTGTATTGCGGAGTTCTGAGTTTTGATATAAACAAAGTCATGTATCTACTCTTAAAATATCATACAGAATGTTTTCACTGCCTTAAGAATATTCTGTGCTATACTTCTTAATTCATCCTTTCACCACATCTCATTTGCCCTCCTGAACCTCTAGCAACCACTGATTTTTTTTCAACCGACTCCATAGATTTGCCTTTTCCAGAATGTCATTTAGTTGGAATCATACTCAGGTTCCTTCATGTCTTTTTGTGGCTTGATGCTTGTTTCTTTTTATTGCTAAACAATATTCACTGCATGTATACACACTGTTTGTTTATCCATTCACCTATTGTAGGATATATTGGTGACTACCAAATTTGGGAAATTCTGAATAAAGCTCTTATAAATACTTGTGTGCATATTTTTATATGGACATGCTTTCTTCTCACTTGTGTAAATAGTAAATACTTAGGACAATTGCTGAATTATATGGTAAGACCATTTTTAGCTGTGTAAGAAACTGCTGTCTTCCAAAGTGGCTGTGCCATTTTATATTCCCATCATCAGTGAATGAGGGTTCTTGTTATTCTATATCCTTGCCAATATTAGGTATTGTCAGTGGTTTGAATATTACCCATTCTAATGGATATGTAGTAGTATCTTATTACTGTTTTAGTGTACAATTCCCTAATGACATTTGATGTGGAACATCTTTTCACATGCTTATGTGCCATCTATATATCTTATTTGGGGTGAGATGTCTCTTCAGATCTTTGCCTACTTTTCAGTTGGGTTCTTTGTCTTCCTGTTGTTGATTTTTAAGTGTTCTCTGTATATTTGGTATACAAGTCCTTCATCAAATATATGTTTGTAGATATATTCTTCCAGTCTGTGGCTTGTCTTTTCATTCTATTAACAGTGTCTTTTATAGAACTTTTTTACTTTTAATAAAGTTCAACTTAACAATTTTTTCTTTGACAGATCATGCTCTTGGTATTGTATCTAAAAACTCCCCACCAAACCCAAAGCCACCTAGATTTTCTTGTCTTTTTCTTCTAGAAATTTTATAGTTTTGCATTTTACATTTAGGTCTGTGATCCACTTTGAGTTAATTTTTGTGTTGTATATAAGGTCTGTATCTAGATTCATTTCTTTGCATGTAGGTGTCCAATTATTCTATCACCATTTGTTGAAAAGGCCATCCTTTCTCCATTGGATTATATTTGCTCCTTTGTTAAAGATCAGTTGAATGTATTATTATGGGTCCTTTTTTCGGCTCTCTATTCTTTTCCATTAATTGATATGTCTGTTCCTTCACTAATACCACACTATCAATTGCTATAGATTTATAGTAAGTCTTGAAGTCAGGTAGTGTCAGTTCTCTGATTTTGTTCAGTATTGTGTTGATTATTCTGGTTTTTTTCTTTCCAAATAAACTTTAGAGTCAGTTTGTCAGTATCCACAAAGTAACTTTCTGGGATTTTGATTGAAATTGCATTGAATCTACAGATCAAACTAGGAAGAACTGACAGCTGAACAATATTGAGTCTTTCTATCTATGAATAGGAAGTATCTCTCCATTTGTTTAGATCTTTGATTTCTTTTATCAGAGTTTTGTAATTTCCCTCATTTGGATTTGAAGAGGTCCTTGAACCAAACAGATAGAAACTATGGCTAGCATGATAACCACTAGCATATGAGCATATGAGCATTAAAAATGTATTTTAATTAGATGATATTTATACTTTTTGCCTGCTTTTAAAATGCAATATGGTATCATAAATATTGTCCATATTGTGACATCTTTTCATGACTGTTTTGCATAAACTTTGCATTTTAAAGGTTCATATCAACAGTGAAATGAATTAATTGTGAGATATTCATATAGTAGAATATTAGACAGCAATTTAAAAAATGAACCACTGCCACTATGCAAATGAATCTTGCAGGCATAATGTTGAATAAAAGAAACCAGACACAAAAGAGTACAAACTGTATGATTTTATTTTTATGAATTTTAAGAAGAGACAAACATAATTATGTTAGCCAAATTCAGAATACTGGTTGCTACTGTGCAACAGTAAGGAGCAATTTGGGCTGAGAGGAGCAAAATGGAACCATCTGGGATTCAAAAAATGTTTTGTTTCCTTAGTGAGTGTTGGTTACGTGTGTGTGTGTGTGTGTGTGTGTTTAGGGAGCTGTATACTTAAGACTAGTGCATTCTGTGTATTATACGTTAATTTTAAACAGGTACAGATAAAATATATGTCAAGGAAAAATTAGGAAAGTACAAAGACATGGAAAGGAAAAAGAAAACAAAGGAAAAAGAAAAACTACCAAACATGATCACTATTAACTTTTGGATTTATGACCATCTCTCTTATTCTATCCATATATCCTTAACATAAATAGATTTCTGATATGATACATGTTTCTTTATAGCCTCTTTTGACTTAACAGTGTACTATGAGTACTTTACTATTTTAATAAAGATTTTTTCACATGAGTTTTAATTGCCGTGTAGCATTTTTGTGAGTACACATATTCTAAATTACTTGATAATCTGTCATTTGAAATATAAGTTGTTGCCAGTTTTCCAAGGATAAGAAACAATTCTGCTGTGAACATCCTTGAAAATGTATCTTTGTATACATTGCTATTCCTTTATATATTCAAAACACTAATTCTTTGTTGCTTATTGCATTGTATGTATATTCTTGTATCTATGGTTTGTTTATAGAGTATTTTTCTAAGTGTTTTTTATTTTAGTGCATTCAAATTTATCAGTGTTTTCTTTTGTGAATTGTATTTGAGTTTAGTTTTAGCAGTCTTTCCCTATCTTGTGGTACATTTTCTAAAAGTGTTACTATTTTTTTAATAAAGGTTTTTAATTAGCCTAGGATTCATTTTTGTTTATATTGTGAGGTTAGGAATCCATTTTATTTCTTCTATGGATAATTTTCGCAGCATCATTTACTAAATAATCCATCCATTTTCCTCTGATTTATAATGACACTTCTGCCTTTATATCTAATTTTCTCTTATTTGTGAATTAATTTCTGGACTTTGTTCTATGATTCTGTTTATCTAAACTGTCATATTTGTTGACTACTCTGGCATTAGAAAAATATTGATAGTGGTAGGGCGTATCTCCTCTTTGTTCTTTTCCTTTGGGATGATCTCAACTGAATTTTAGAATTAGCTTGTAAATTTCTATGAAAAATCTGTTGGAATTTTGATTGGAATTGCAATGAGTTTATGGATTAATTTATAAAGAATTGACATATTTACAATACAGAGTTTTTCTGTTCACAATGTATATTAAGTTCTTCATTTATTATGTCTTATATATCAATAAAGTTTTATGATTTTATTTTTAAAAGTCTTAGGTGTTTTGGGGTAGATTTATTCCTAAGTAAGTTAAAGTTTCTGTTTATTTTTCACATAGTATATTTTAAAAATTGCATTTTCTAATTGCTAATTGGTGTGTAAAAATGGTAGATTTTTATTTATTTATCTTGTAAGTAACTATGTTGCTAAACTATCTTATAGGTTTGCCTATGGATTCTTAAATTTTCCATGTAATTTTATTGTCTATGAGTAATGACTATTTTCTTTCCAACTCCATCACATTTTATTTCTTTGCTGGCTTCAACTTTTAGAGCATTGTTTATCACGGGCAGTGAAACACATTTTGGTCTTACTGCTACCCAGAAGAGGTTATATTACTAGTGTTACATCATTTAGTAACATGTCTACTGTATTGTTTTAAAATTCTTTTATTTTTTATTAACAGCTAGACTGAGATATAATTCACATGCCATAAAATTTGCCATTTTAAAGCATACAATTCAGTGATTTTTAGTATAGTCACAGAGTTATGCAACTATCACTGCTATCTAATTTCAGAGCATTTTCATCACCTCATAAAGAACTGTGTACCCATTAGCAAGCATTCCCTATTTCCTTCTCCCCCAGCTCCTGGAAACCACTAATTTACATTCTGTTTCTATAGACCTGCCTATTCTAGGCATTTCACATAAATGGAAACATGATTTGGTGCTTTTGTGACTGGTATCCTTCATTGTGTATGTTTTCAAGGTTCATCTATGTATGTCATAACATTCATGAATACTTCATTCCCTTTTTATTACCAAATAATATTCCATTGTATAAATCTACTGCATTTTGTTTATTCATTATCACTTGACACATTTGGGTGGTTTCTATTTTTGTCTATTATAAATAATGCTTTTACCATTCATGTCCAAATTTTTATGTGCACTTATATTTTTAATTCTCTTGGGTATATACTTAGGGGAATTGCCAGGCCATTTGGTAACTCTGTGTTTAACTTTTTTTTTTTTAATTTTTCTTAATGCTTATTTTTGAGAGAGACAGAGACAGAGCACAGCAGGGAGGGGCAGAGAGAGAGGGAGACAAAGAATCCAAGGCAGGCTCCAGGCTCTGAGCTATCAGCACAGACCCTGATGTGGGGCTTGAACTCATGAACCGTGAGATCATGACCTGAATTGAAGTCAGATGCTTAACCCACTGAGCCACCCTGGTGCCGTCGTCCCCCCCCCCCCCTTTAAAAAAATATTTTTTTTAATGTTTATTTTTGAGAGAGTTCTGTGTTTAACTTTGAGGAACTGCAATCTGTTTTACAAAGGGGCTGCACCATTTTACAATCCCATCAACAGTGTATAAGGATTCTGATTTCTTTCACATCCTCACTAATACTTGTTATCTCTTCTTATAGTTTTCTAGGGGAAATGAAGTGGTACCTCAGTGTAGTTTGATTTTCATTTCCCTCATAATTCCTAATGTTGAGCATTTATTCAAGTGCTTAATGTCCATTTATATATCTCCTTTAGAGAAATCTCTATTCAAATTTGTTGCCTACTTTGAAATTGGGTTGTCTTTTATTATTGACTGTAAGTTTTTATATATTCTGGATATGAACACTGTATTAGATATATGATTTGTAAATTTTTTCCCATTCAATAGGTGCTGTAGGATTTTTATAGTTATATTTTTATTAGGTTAAGGAAATTTCCTTTAATCCTAGCTAGCTAAGAAACTCAACATTGTGATTATTAAATTTTTAGAAGTTAATTTTTACACAAGTAGCATGTATATAATTTAAAGAGTCAGTACCATCAAGAAAAGCATTCATCTGCCCCACTCCTTCTCAATCCCAATTTTCACTTCCTAGTGGCACTTTGATTTATTTAAAAAAAATTTTTTTTAATATTTATTTATTTTTGACAGAGAGAGAGAGAGAGAGAGAGAGAGAGCATGAGCGGGGGAGGGATAGAGAGAGAGGGAGATACAGAATCCGAAGCAGGCTCCAGGCTCCGAGCTGTCAGCACAGAGCCTGATGCGGGCTCGAACCCACAGACCGCGAGATCATGACCTGAGCCGAAATCTGACATTCAACCGACTGAGCCACCCAGTCGCCCTCCTAGTGGCACATTTAACTCTTCTGGTGATTTCTTCTGATATTTAACCCGTTTTCTAAATAACATTTGAGTTCTGCTGCTTTTGAGTTTTCAATTTTAGATATTCTCTATTGACTTCCTATAATGTATGATGATGCATTATCTCCTTTACACACACACACTGTCTCTCCCTTTCAGTCTCTCACACACTCACTCTCTTTTTCCTCTCTCTTTCTACTTTTCCTCTCTTTACCTTTCTCCTCTCTTCATTCTTTCACCATAATTAATATTCGGTGTGTATGTCATTATCGTGTATACATATTATCATAGCTTATGATAGTAACTATCATGTAGCTTACTAGGTTAAATTTGTATACAACTTTATGTGTCCTGTGAAGTAATAATTACTGGTAAATAAATATGCTTAGTTTTCTATTTATCTATAAACCCACTTGTCAATTTTTAGGTAACCTAGGCAGAAGTAGCCTTGGAGTAGTTTCATGATTCAATATGTAGAATTTCATTCAGTCCGTGTGTTTTTAGTACATTGCCTTACCTTCAGTAGTTGAGGATTTTCTGTAGTTTGGGCTTTCTTTCAAAATTTTTTTTTTTTTAAAGTATAGTTGACACACAACGTTCCATTAGTTTTCACGTATTACATTACTTTCAACTTAGTGATTCAACAAGTCTTTATGTTATGCTATGCTACAATCTTATGCTATTAAAGTACCTTGACTATTCCCTATTCTGTACCTTTTATCCCTGTGACTTATTCATTCCAAACTGGAAGTCTGTATCTCCCACTCCTCTTCTGGCAAATCATTAGTTTGTACTTCGCATTTATGGGTCTTTGTCTGCTTTTTGTTTGTTTATTCATTTGTTTTGTTTTTGATTCCACATGTAAGTAAAATCATGTAGTATTTGTTTTTCTCTGAGTTATGTTACTTAGCAAAATAGCCTCTAGTCCATCCATGTTGCCACAAATGGTAAGACCTCATTCTTTTCTACGGTTGAGTAGTATTCCATTGTGTGTATATATACACCACATCTTTATCTGTTCATCTATGTATGGACACTTGGATTGCTACCATATTTTGGCTATTGTAAATATTGCTGCAGTAAACATAGGGGTGCATTTGTCTTTTTGAATTAGTGTTTTCATTTTCTTTGGCTAAATACCCAATAGTGGAATTGCTGGATAATGTATTTCTACTTTTAATATTTTGAGGAGCCTCCATAGTGCTTTCCACATTGGCTGCACCAATTTACATTCCCACCAACAATACAAGAGGGTTCCTTTTTCTCCATATCCTTACCAACACTTTTTTATTTCTTGTCTTTTTGAGTCTAGCCATTCTGACAGGTGTAAAGTGGTATCTCCCTGTGGTTTTCATTTATGTTTCCCTAATGATTAGTTGTTGACCATCTTTTCATGTGCGACTTGGCCATCTGAATGTCTTCTTTGGAAAAATGTCTATTCAGAAGTTCTGTAGTTTTACAGAATAAATTGCCAGTGTTCTGCCAATGTTGGGGAAGAATTGTAGCCTTTATATAAAGTATTGCTGAGGGGACTTGATTTTTAAAAAGAACAGTTGAGGGGCACCTGGGTGGCTTCGTTGGTTAAGCGTCCACCTTTGGCTCAGGTCATGATCTCATGGCTCATGAATTCGAGCCCTGCGTCTGGCTCTGTGCTGACAGCTCAGAGCCTGGAGCCTGCTGCATGTTCTATGTCTCCCTCTTTCTCTGCCCCTCCCCCACTCAGGCTGTGTCTCTCTGTCTCTCAAAAATAAATAAACATTAAAAAAATTTAACAAAAAAGAAGAACAATTGAATACTTGTTTTTCGTTAATAATTTGTAGTCCTGAATGTTTTTCCAAGTTAATGTTTTCATTTTTTCTTTTTCAAAAATCTTTCTATTTGTATCCTTCAATGTTCAGTGGAAACTAATTTTACTCTAGATGTGCATTATTTCAAAATATATCTGAATGTTAATATTATGTCTTAATTTATCTTAACTATTTTCCCATTTTATTTTTATTGAACACATACTTTATTGTCAAACATCAGAGTTGTCACCAATATCTTTTGCTTCAATATTCAGAGTTTTCACAATGTGCGAGTGCATACTTTTCTTTTTTCTTATGTCCACACTTCTTTTTTTTTAGTTTGCTTTAAGCACTTTATTTTTTTTTTTTTTTTAAGATTTATTTATTTTTGAGAGAGAGAGAGAGAGACAGACAGAGTGCGAGCGGAGGAGGGTAGAGAGAGGGAGACAGAATCTGAAGCAGGCTCCAGGCTCTGAGCTGTCAGCATAGAGCCTGACAAGGGACCCGAACTCACAAACCGCGAGATCATCACCTAAGCCGAAGTCAGAAGCTTAACGGACTGAGCCACTCAGGCACCCCTTTTATGTCCACACTTCTATCTGTATTAAAACTTATTAGTCACATGAAAACAAGTGAGCCAGTTAGTATACATTCTGTATTTAGCATGTATTATTTCCTTGAGTCACTTTTAAGATTTTCCTTGTCATGCAGTCATATTATTCTCATTGTTGGAATACTCCCTGGAAATATTTCAGGCATTTAGGTGGCGTATCAACTCTTAAGCTCCTTGGAGAAACCATTTGGTACATTTTTATTTAGTCCATTACTTTTCTCTTCTTCTCTTCTCTCTCTCTCTCTTTTTTTTTTTTTTTTAAAGTAAGCTCTACACCCAACATGGAGCTTGAACTCACAACTTTGAGATCAAGAGTTGTCTGCTCTAAAAACTGGGCCCACTAGACATGCCTAGTTCATGACTTTTGAAGGGTGCTAAATAATACCCTAATTGCCTGAAGAAGTAATGAACTTCCTAAGTGTACAACTTATTATTAAAGAGTCTTGAACTCTGAAGAGAATTTTGGAATATGTGGGAATTTAAAACACACTTTTAGCACTTGTGTATTGGTAATGTTTTCCTCAAATTTCAATGTATATTTCATTTGCGTTTTATTATAGTATTGAGAGGTTTTTTTCCTCTTCTTCCCATTTCCTGCAGTATACTTAATAACAGTAATTTCTTTCAGGGACATTTTTCTTCTGTCCTTCAAAAAGAAGAAAAAGTCTTACCAATTCATGGTAGAGAGGAGACAAGAGAAGTACCGATTATTAGTGCTTCAACTCAAATAATACTCAAAGGACTTTTTATGGTGTTTGACTATCTTTTTAGGCAAAACAGCAAGTAAGTAAATACATATGTATTTTTCATCTTAATTTTTTTTTTTAACGTTTATTTATTTTTGAGACTGGGAGAGACAGAGCATGAACAGGGGAGGGTCAGAGGGAGAGGGAGACACAGAATCTGAAACAGGCTCCAGGCTCTGAGTTGTCTGCACAGAGCCCGACGCGGGGCTCGAACTCACGGACCCATGAGATCATGACCTGAGCTGAAGTCGGATGCTCAACCGACTGAGTCACCCAGGCGCCTCTGTATTTTTCATCTTAAAAATATTAATTTTATTGGGTACTAGTATGTATTTAATCCATACTTGTTTTGTGTGAGTACCTACAATCATTGTAAATAAGTGGTATAAATATTACTCTTACTTATTGGCACAGACTTAGATCAATTGAAATTAGTCTTTATTAATGAAAATGATTATTGAAATAAATATACTTGAAATACATCTTATTAGTTAATTCAGCATTAAATTTTTAGTTGTATATGACTGAACTTAAACATTTACCTTTTAAGTGTAGTTTTAAATATGTTTCTTCCAGTGTCAGAAAGTCTCTTTCTTATTGCATAAAGCCTCTATCTAGTGAAATGTGGAATATGAGAAAGAGTTAACTCCCCTCACTCTACCCCTTATTAAATTGTAGTACTATTTGGTTCCTGTTTTTTTTTTTATATGGCAAAATATACATAACATAAAATTTACTATTTTAACCATTTTTCAAATATATATTTTAGTAGCATTAGGTTTATTCACATTGTTGTGCAGTCATCCACTTCCAGAACTTTTTCATCAGCCCAAATAGGATCTCTATATCTCATTTCTTTCTTCCCACAACCTCTGGTAACCTCTATTCTTTCATCTCCATTGATTTGTCCTTTAGATATCTCCCGAAAGTGGAATCATATATTTGTTCTTTTGCATCTGACTTATTTCACTTAGCATAATGGTTTCAAGGTTTATCCATGTTGTAATATAGATCAATGCCATTCCTTTTTATGGCTGATTATTCTATTGTATGTATGTACCATGGATTATTTTCACCTTTTGTCTATTGTGAATAATGCTACAGTGAATTTTGATGTACAAGTATCTGTTTGAGTCTCTAGCGGTGGAATTGCAGGATCATATGGTATTCTATATTTAACTATCTGAGGAACCAACATACTGTTTTCCATAGCAGCTGCACATTTTAGATTCCCATGGTTATGCACAACATTTCTAGTTGTTCTACAGCCTTGCTAATACTTGTTTCTGGTTTTTGGATAATAGCCATCGTAATGGGTATAAAGTGGTATCTGCTTATAATTTTGATTTACCCACCCTCCACTAATGGCTAGTAATGTTGAGCATCTTTTCATATGCTTATTGTCCATTTGCAGGTGTTCATTGGAGTAATGTCTATTTGCATCCTTTGCCCATTAAAAAAAATTTTTTTTAAGTTTATTTTGAGAGAGAGACAGAGCCAGCGGGGAAGGGGAAGAGAGAAAGGGAGAGAGAGAGAATCCCGAGCAGGCTTAACATTGTCAGTGCACAGCCCCATGTGGGACTTGAACCCACAAACTGCAAGTTTCTGACTTGAGCTGAAACCAAAAGTCAGATGCCCAACCAACTGAGCCACCCAGACACCCCTCTTTGCCCATTTTTAAAAGTATTTATTTATTTTTGAGAGAGAGACAGAGAGAGCACGCGTGGGGGAGGGGCAGAGAAGAGACTTTGAGGCAGGCTCCAGGCTCTGAGCTGTCTGCACAGAACCCAATATGGGGCTCGAACTGAAAAACTGCGAGATCATGACCTGAGCTGAAGTTGGACACTTAACCAACTGAGCCACCCAGGTGCTCCTCCTTTGCCCATTTTTGAATTGGGTTGTGGTTTTTGTTGTTGTTGTTGTTGTGAAGTTGTAAGAGTTAATTATATATTCTGGATATTATCCCATATCAGATACATGTTTTACAAAGATTTTCTTTTTTTTTTTAATTTTTTTTCAACGTTTTTAATTTATTTTTGGGACAGAGAGAGACAGAGCATGAACGGGGGAGGGGCAGAGAGAGAGGGAGACACAGAATCAGAAACAGGCTCCAGGCTCCGAGCCATCAGCCCAGAGCCTGACGCGGGGCTCGAACTCATGGACCGCGAGATCGTGACCTGGCTGAAGTCGGACGCTTAACCGACTGCGCCACCCAGGCGCCCCAAAGATTTTCTATTCTTTGGTTGTCTTCTCATTCTCTGATAGTGTCCTTTGATGCACAAAAGTTTTTAAATTTTGATGAAACCCAGTTTATCTGTCTTTTCTTTTGTTGCTTGTGTTTTTGGTATATACAAGAAATGTAGCCAAATATGGTATCATAAAAATTTTTCCCTATGTTTTCTTCTAAATGTTTTATAGTTTTTAGCTCCCTGTACTTTTATAAAATTCTCTCCACAGATTTTAGGGTCCTGACTTGAACTTTGAGATCTGATCTCTCTAGAGATGAAGTTAACAGTAAATATTATTGTGAGGACATGGTAGGGAATACTAGTTTTATTCTGTAAGTTGAAGTGTGTATAGCCTCTTATTGAAAGAAATTGTAAGTTGGATGGCATCCCAAAAATCAATATCTTCATTAAAAGTTAATGAAGACTGAGACCCATATTTTAAAGGAACTTAAATTTTGTAATTAGTTTCCTAAACTTTTGAAATCTTCAGTAAAAATTCTCTCCATTTTTCTCATGTAATAAAAAAGTATAATCCACTGTTTCATTTCTTTAATGATACCCTATTATCTGTTTTGTAGCTGATAATGTAGCACAGAATGCAAAGAGCTCTGGACTAGGAATTAGAGACCTGGATTTTAATTCTGTTTCGGCCATGATTTATGTATTGTTTGAACGTAGGAATGGGAAATGGTAAGGGGTGGATATTTAGATAATATCTAATCTCTAAGTGAGAAAGTTGATTGTAAGATTTAATGATTCATTTTCTATCAGAGTTACTGAGTTTAATTTAATTAGTGGTGGGGGTTGTTGGTGGGGAAAATGTTATCTTTGAGTGGGAAGATACCACGACTTTCAATTTAGTTTTAATATAATCAGTTTTTACATTGTATGTATCTGGGACATCATATGTTTCATGAAGTTTTGCATTTAATTACCATTTTATTTTCATGCAGATTTGCAGATGATTATAAAGTTGCTATTCAACAGACTTATTCTTGGATAAATCAGACTGATTCTTCAGATAAAAATGAATTCTTTGCTCAAGCAAAAAGTAGGAAACGTGTAAGACAGAAAACTGCAGTTCGTGTGCTAAATTTTTGGTGCTTAAATCCAGCTGTGGTAAGCCTATCATGTTGTAAATGAAAATTTTGTCATCTTGCTCGGTACCAACAATTAAATAAATATGTTTGACTGTTTTAAAGATGATCTTATGTATCTAATAATGTTTCCTTTTAGGCCTTTTCAGATATTAATGGCAAAGTTTGGACCATTGTTTTGACATCTGGGACATTATCACCAATGAAATCCTTTTCATCAGAACTTGGTGTTACTTTTAGTATCCAACTGGAGGCTAATCATGTCATTAATAACTCACAGGTTAGTTTTCTGAAGGCTCTCAATCTTTTTATATCAATATAATTTTATATAAAAAAAATTAGAAGATACCTGAAATACTAGCAAACAGATCCTGTAGGAAATCCAACATCTTAGCTTTAGAATAAAAGAAAATCTGTCAGCTACTTGGTAGTGTCAACCAAGGGAAATACTGATAAATAGCATTCCTTGAGTTTAGTGAGTAAAAATACACACTTTAGATGCAAAGACTATATTGCAATTTCCTCATTTAAATATTTTTTACGTTTTTTTTTTTTTTTAAATGAGAATTAAAAACAAAACAAGGAGCTCCTGGGTGGCTCAGTCAGTTGAGCATCCAACTCTGTTTTGGCTCAGGTCATGATCTCACAGTTAGTGGGTTGGAACCCTTCATTGGGCTCTGTGCTGGCAGTGCAGAGGCTCTCCCTCTTTCTACCCCTCCCCCACGCACGCTGTTTCTCTCTCTCTCTTTCTCTCTCTCTCTCTCTCTCTCTCTCTCTCAAAATAAACTTAAAAAATTTAACATCTTTACCATAGTTCCTATGCATAATTCTTTGCTCATGTGTTTCTTTTTTCCATTAGACAGTGGTATTATTTTATTCCTTCCATGTTCCCATTCTTCCACTGCACCTAGATTAATACCTGGCATTAGTTACCAGATATTCAGCATATGTTTGAATATCTGAAATGAATTGAAAATTCTCATGAGTCATATAACTTAAAATTTTAATGTTTTAGAACAATAAATGTTATTTAATTCCCTAGGAACATTTGAGCTGTCATTTGTCAATCTACCCTCTTTCTTTTTATGAAGTCATTTAAAGCAGTTAGCTACATATTGAGCATCATTTGTGTGCCTAACACAATTCTAGTTCTTTATAAAGCTGTTGTTTTTAACCAACAAGGTGTATTTGTGAGGACATTTTGGTTTTCACAATTACTTGGCAGGAACTATTGATATTTAGTAGGTGGGGGCCTGGAATGCTAAGCTATTATATAACTAAGAGTTGTGCTTTCTATAATGGCAGAGTACTCCTCTTTGGAAACATTGCTGTAAACAATAGTGAAGGAAAAATATATGTTCCACTTTTTTTTAAACTTTCTTTTTAAATTCCAGTTAGTTAACGTACAGTGTAATATTAGTTTCAGGGGTAGAATTTTGTGATTTAACACTTACATACAACACCCAGTGCTCATCACAAGCACTTTATGCTCCACAGTTTTAAGTACCTTCCTTCAGAGTTCAAATAAACATGGGAAGCTATTAATAAATTTAGTATATTTTCTCATAAGAATGGTATTATAGGCTCTAAGTTCTCAAACTAGTACACAAAAGCCTATTTAACCTATAATGTCAATGGATTATAATAGTAAAAATGATAATTGTTCAGTTGAATTCTATTGTAACATTTACCCCTAATGTTTTTTTCTTTTTTTGTAGTTTCTTTATATATTTTTGAGAGTGACCGTGTATGCATGAGTTGGGGAAGGGCAGAGAGAGAGAGAGAGAGAAAGAGAGAGAGAGAGAGAGAGAAAGAGAGAGAGAGAGAGAGAGAAAGAGAAAGAGAAAGAGAAGCAGGCTCCACACTGTCAGCACAGAGCCCAGTGCAGGGCTTGAACTCACAAAGTGAGATCATGACCTGAGCTGAAATCATGAGTCAGGTGCTTAGCTGAGTGAGTCATCCAGGTGTCCCCCACCCAACTTTTTAAAACTTATTTTTTATTATAAAATGTCTTATTATCTTTTTAATATCTATGAACTCTGTAGCCATGTTCTCCTTATCCCTACCTTATATTATCAATTTGTATTCTCTGGTTTTATGTTTTTTCTTTATCAGTGTTGGTACAGTTTATCCTTTTTATTAATCTTTTTAAAGAGTAAACTCTTGGCTTTTTTTGAGTTTTTGATTATAAAACATGATTTTTATTTTAATTGTAATAAAATATATATAACATAAAATTTACCATCTTAACCATTTTTAAGGGTACAGTTCAATCTTGTTAAGTATATTTACATTGTTGTGTACCCAATCTCTAGAACTTTTTCATCTTGCAAAACTAGAATTCTTTTCCCATTAAACAACAATTCTCCATTTCCCCCTCCTCTTAGCCCTTGGTAACCACCCTTCTACTTTCTATTTTTATGAATTTGATACTCTAATATAAGTGAAATCATAGATATTTTTTGTGATTAGCTTATTTCACTTAGCATGATGTCATCCATGTTGTAACCTGAGTCAGAATTTCCTACCTTCTTAAGGCTGAATGATATTCCCTTGTATGTATGTAATACCACATTTTGGTTGTCCATTCATTTATTGATGCCCTCAACTTCTAAACAATTATAAACTTCAGAAAGGTATAAAAAATAGTATTAATATGGTGAACATCTTTATACCCTTCACATAGGTTCATCAATTGTTAGCATTTTTCATGTGTATATATGAAAGAGAGAAGAGGAAAACTGCAAAATGTTAACAATCACATTATATATGTGTATGTGTATAATGTACATTTTTGTTTTTTTGTTTTTTTTTTTTTTTTTTTTTTTTTTTTTGTATTTTTATATCATTTTATTTTTTTAAACAACCATAATTTGCTTTTGAAATTAGAAGAGAGTGAAGTCATATCAGACTTCCAGGTAACTTACTTCATCCCCAATTTCAAATATATCTACAGTCCAGAGTACAGCTTTACCTGGATATATGCTGAAAACCAAAATTTCTAGACTAGGTTTATGTAATTAAAATACAGGAAAAGTTGCAAACACAAACACAGCAGATATTAAAAGATAAATGGGAAATATTATGGACATTATCTTAATTTTGAAAACATGAGTGAAATAAAAGACATAAAGCTTCTTATTTGTCTTATGTGATTATTAACAAAATGACATCAGTATTTAGAAGTCTTATCACACAAAAATCACTATACCCAGGTAGTTTTATGTGTGTTTTCTATCAAACATTCAAGAAATGGAATATTCTAAACTTGAAAGGAATAGGAAAAAAAAAATACTCCAAACCAATTTTATGAAAGCATTATAATTTTTATACCAACACAAGGAAAGGATAAAATGAAAAAATAAAAAAGTATAAGATCCTTATCCACTAGCATTAGACCAAAAATTCCAACTAAGTTATAAATGCATGAATTCTAGACATCTATAAATTAGTCAAACCATTATAGCCTACTTGGATTTAAGAATGATAATTTGATTCAATGTTAGAAGCTCTACTAATGTAATTTACCACATTTAAAATTAAGGAGGAAAAAAACATACAATTAACTTAATAAATGCAGAAAAAATAATTTGGTAAAATTCAACATCCATTCATCATTTAATATAAATTAGCAAAGTACAAATGGAAAGAAATGGCACTAACTTTAAAAAACTATTTAGGGCACCTGGGTGGATAAGTAGGTTGAGCTTCCAACTTTGGTTTAGGTCATGATCTCACAGCTTGTGGGTTCAAGTCATGTGTCATGCTGTGCACTGACAGCTCAGTTCCTGGAGCCTGCTTCAGATTCTGTCTCCCTCTCTCTCTTGCCCCCTCCTCTCTTTCAAAAGTAAATAAACATAAAAAAAAAAAAAAAACTTCATAAAATCTATAGCACAATTGTTTTGAAAAACAGCTTGGCAGTTCCTCATAAAATTAAATATAGAATTTCCATATGACCTAGGTTTCCTCATATACCTGAGATAAGTGATGTATATACAAAAACTTATACAATAGTTATTAATAGCAACATTATGTTACAAAGGCAAAAAGCAGAAACAATCCAAATGTCCATCAACTTAATGAACGGATTTTAAAATAATGGTATATCCATACAATAAAGTAGTATTCAGCAATCACTACTAATGAAATACTGATAATTGCTACAACATGGATGAACTTTTAAATCATTCTTGTAAGTGAAAGAAGCTGGACACAAAGGTCCCATATTGTATAATGTACATTTTTGAATAAACTATTAGAAAGTAATTTGTAGACATCATGACATTTGCCCTTAATTAGTTGAGACTGTCTCTCAAGAACAGTTACATAATCTGCATCACCTGGGTGGCTCAGTTGGTTAAGCATCCTACTCTTGATTTCTGCTCAGGTCTTGATTTCACAGTTCGTGGGTTCAAGCCCTGCATCAGGCTCCATGGTGACAATGGAGAGCCTGCTTGGGATTCTCTCCCTCTCTCTGCCTCTCCCCTGCTTGCTCTCTCTCTCTCTCTCTCAAATAAACTTTAAAAAAAGAACAATTTCATAATCCTGTATAACCACAACACCATGATCATACTAAGGAAATTTAAAATTGGTACAATAGTGTCAATATTTATATTTATCTATTTATTTCCAAAATGTCTTTATATCTTTTTATTTTGTTTTTTTTTTTTTTTTGGTATGCTTCATGAATTGAAAATTATTTTTATTTTTTATTTTTTTTAAACATAATACTTTATTTTTTTTAATTTACATCCAAATTAGCATATAGTGCAATAATGATTTCAGGAGTAGATTCATTAATGCCCCCTTACCCATTTAGCCCATCCCCCCCCCCACACCCCCCGTCCAGTAACCCTCTATTCTCCATATTTATGAGTCTCTTATGCTTTGTTCCCCTCCCTGTTTTTTTATATTTTTGTTTCCCTTCCCTTATGTGCATCTATTTTGTCTCTTAAAGTCCTCATATGAGTGAAGTCATATGATATTTGTCTTTCTCTGACTAATTTCACTTAGTATAATACCTTCCAGTTCCATCCACATAGCTTAAATGGCAAGATTTCATTCTTTTTGATTGCCGAGTAATACTCCATTGTATATATATACCACATCTTCTTTATCCATTCATCCATCAATGGACTTTTGGGCTTTTTCCATACTTTGGCTATTGTTGATAGTGCTGCTGTAAACATGGGGGTGCATGTGTCCCTTCGAAATAGCACACCTGTATCCCTTGGATAAATACCTAGTAGTGCAGTTGCTGGGTCGTAGGGTAGTTCTATTTTTAATTTTTTGAGGAACCTCCATACTGTTTTCCAGAGTGACTACACCAGCTTGCATTCCCATTTTTTTTTTAATGTTTATTTTTGAGAGAGAGAGACAGACAGACACACCGCAAGTGGGGAAGGGGCAGACAGAAGGGGTCAGGATCCAAACCAGGCTCTGCGCTGACAGCAGCAAGCCTGATGTGGGACTGGAACTCACGAACGTAGAGATCATGGCCTGACCTGAAGTCTGACCATCATCCAGGCGCCCCTAATTTGTTTATTCTTGACCCAGGATCCAATCAAGTATTATGTATTGCATTTGAC
Organism: Panthera uncia; assembly: GCF_023721935.1. Taxonomy (NCBI): domain Eukaryota; kingdom Metazoa; phylum Chordata; class Mammalia; order Carnivora; family Felidae; genus Panthera; species Panthera uncia. The sequence goes on from NC_064814.1 coordinate 33,306,255, forward strand.
TTTCATATCTCTTTAGTCTTTAAAACTGTTGTTTTGCCTTTTATTTTTTTTGTCTTTCATGACATTTTTATAGAATTCAAGTTAGCAGTTATCTTGAGGAATGTCTTATAATCTGGATTTTATCCGATTGTTTCCTGTTGATAAGATTCAGGTTAAACAGTTTGGTAACAATACTATATAGGTGATATGATATTGCTACTTCCCATTGCATCATGTCAGGAAACACTTAATATCACTTTATCTTATTACTAGTTAATCATTTAGTTAAAAGTTGGTTAAACTGGTATCCATTAGACGTCATCTTGTAAAATGTACCTCAGTCTCATACATTATTTGAAAATATAGGGCTATTACAGTTTCAACAATCTGAAGTGTTTATATTGTCTGTAGATTACCAGTCAAGTTTTTAGTTTCTCTTAGTCAAATCACACTAATACTAGATCTGTATGAATATAAATGAATTGCAAATAACTAAAATTTGGTGGGTCTGATTTTTTAAGACTATAGATCTTTGAGCATCAGTGAATTTGTAAATTTGTTGAGTATATTCATAACTCTTACCATAGTCAAGTCTTAAAGACTTACCTATAGCAGATCATACAAGCCTTCATCTAATAGTCTGGAATCATTTCTGATTTATTCATTTCATTTGTTTACATTATCCAACAAAATTTTGTTGCATGTTTAGTTTTACAAAGCTGTTTAGGAAATAGAAAAGTAATTTTTTCTTGTATCCTGAGTGGTCAGTGATGCGCTTAAAGTAAAACTTTTATAATTTAGATTTATATATAATTAATTAATGAAAATAGAGAAACACCAACAATTTAAAAATAAAGTTTCTCTAAACTTGTTTCTTGATCTTTTGACTACACGTAATATGCGTAATTAAGGCTCCCAACTAAATGCTAATTTGCCTGCCTGGTTCAGGCATGACTCTAATACATATTTATATTCTAGGTTTGGGTTGGCACCATTGGGTCAGGTCCCAAGGGTCGGAATCTCTGTGCTACCTTCCAGCACACAGAAACTTTCGAGTTTCAGGATGAAGTGGGCGCACTTGTGTTATCTGTGTGTCAGGCTGTGAGCCAAGGAATTTTGTGTTTCTTGCCATCTTACAAGGTAAGGGAATATTTATTGTTTCTCTTGCCTTTAAAAAATCACATGGGATTACCATGGTAAGTTTCCAGGAAGCAACAGGAATTACAATTTTCTAAGTATCATATATTTTACTTATTTATTGATTGAGATAGTCCATTCACTGTTTTACTTGAAACTCTAAAACACTAAGTCTTCAAGCAGTGTTTGTTATATGAGGACTGTTTATGATGTGTACATTATTTTTATTTTTAGGGGCAGCTTGATTTTTTTCATAGTAGACGGGAAAAAGTATATTCATTTTCACTTTCACAAATTATACTTTTGAATGTTTCATTAATCTGAATCTAAAATCAGACTTTCTTTGTTGCCCATCTTTTTACTTCATGTATTTGGCGAGGCTAGACATTTTTGTTTTTAAAGTCACTCTGGTTTTTAATAATACTGTGTAAAATTGAGTTACATAGTGTATTTTAGTCCTAATATTTAAAGCATTAAAACTACATATAATTTCTGAGAGTAAAATCATACTTTATCAAAATCCAAGCTAAATTCCAGTGTAGAAAAGTGGTATTTCCTTTTATTTTCTCATTGGAAGTTGTATACGTAAGGATAGTAGCATAAATAAATAATATATTTGAATGGCAATACTGAAATACTTTTGACTCTGCTACTGTTTTCCATTTATGTACATACTGCTTTACCTGAATGTGTCCTCCCAAAGTTTCATATGTTGAAATCCTAACCCCTAAAGATGGTGACATTATGAGTGGGGCCTTTGGGAGGTGCTTAAGTCCCGAGGTTAGAATTCTTACGAACAGGATTAGTGTCTAATAAAAGAGACACTGAGAGAAACCTTGCCCCTTCTACCATGTGAGGACATACAGAATAGATGCCAGCTATGAACCAGAAAGAGGGACCTCACCAAATGTGACCATGCTGGTGCCTTGATCTTGGACTTTCCAGCTTCCAGAAGTGTAAGTGATACATTTCTTATGTTTAAAAGCTATTGAGGTATTCTGTTATAGCAGCCCAAATGGGACCAAGGCACATACTTTTTTAGCCCGATACAGTAAATTAGTCTTCCTGTAGATAAATTGAAAGAATTGCTTTCAGAAGAAATTTAATCAGATAGTTGGTTTTTTTTTTTTTTTACAAGAATATCCAGAAAAAAAATGGACATAAACATTTAAAAAATTCTTAAAAGAAAGCAATATTTATCCCAAAGTGTGAACATTTACACCAAACAGCTATGTTAAAGAAAACTAATAATTAAGCTTGGAGCTAAAGAAAAGTAAAATCTCAGTACATTAATACATACCTTTTTATATTTCCCAATCATGATCACAAAAGTGAGCCATGAAATGCCCAGTTGAATAAATAATTTCATATTCTACTAGGCTTCAAAGACATGGTAAGAATGATTGTTTATATGCTAGTAAGCAGTTTGGTATGGTTTTTTGGGGTTTTGTTTTTTGTTTCTTGAGTTTTTTAGTGTATATATGGAGGAAAACCAAATCTAATATAAAGGTATTTAAATCGACAATAATACAATTGTCATTGGAAAAGTTACAGTGAGAAAGAAAACAGACTGTTGAACAGTACGCCATATCATATTGTAGCAGTGTTCTCAAATGATGTAGTTTTTGTTAGCTGGGTTCAGCAGTTTGAAAATACATCCTAATTATTAATATATTGAGGTGAAATACATTACTTGGTAGAAGAAAAGTAACTACTCTAAATATAAACGGAATATTACCTCCTAAATTTAATTTTTGGAATAGATATAGCACAGTATTAATTTTACAGTTACTGAAATTGATGATTGATTATTGGGTGACTATAGAGACTGTAACATTTAAATATACTTTTTTATCAGATTTATAAATTGGCATAATGAATGGATTATAAAATTTTGTTTCTACTTTTTCAACTAAAAAGAATGAGAAGATAATCAAATAAGCTTTCAAACATTTTATTTCTTTCTTAGTTAATTGTTTTTATTAATAGTAGATTGATAGTTCTGGGGGGTTTGCTTATTTATTTTAATTTATTGTCTGTTTATACTGTATCTTTTTTATTAATTTTTATGGACTTAATCACGTGGGTATTAATTCCCTATAGTACATATCAACATTTCCCCAGTTTTTCATTTGTTGAATTCATTATTATAATTTCTTTTTTTAAGCTTTAAAAAATAAATTTGCTATCAAATTAATTCTTATACACAAATAATATAAAATGATTATAATGAAAACCAATAGTCCTCTGGCTTCTCACTTTCCATTTCTATACCTCGAGACTTCTCAAATCTTTGATCTGTTCCTCTGATATTTATTGTTATTCCTTTTTTTTAAATTGTGAAATATGCATAACAAAATTTATCATTTTAACCGTTTTAGGTGTATGATTTACTGCCATTAAATATATTTGTAATTTATTCAGCCATAAACACTGTCTATTTCTACAACTTTTTCATCTTCCCAAACAGGAATTCTGTAGCTATGAAATAGTAGCTCTCCAGATCCTCTACCCACAGTCCCTCTATTCTTTCTGTTTGTAAGAATTTGTCTATTCTAGGCATAAATGGAATCATAAAATATTTGTCCTTTTGTATCTGGCCTATTTCTCTTAATATAATTTTTGTTTTCAAGGTTCATGCATGTTGTAGCATGTATTAAAATTTCACTTTTATGCCTGAATAATACTCCATTTTGTGTATGTACCACATTTTGTTTATCCATTCTGTGATCACTTGGGTTGGGTCTACCTTTTGAGTATTATGAATAATGCTGCTGTGAACATTGGTATACAGATACCTGTTTGAGCCCTTGCTTCCAGTTCTTTGGAATATATACCTAGAAATGGTATTGCTATATCATATGGTAAATCTGTATAACTTTTTGAGGAGCCATCATGCTGTTTACCACAGCAACTGTATAATTTTAGATTCAGAAAGCAGCATTTCATAAAGATTTCCATTTCTTCACATTCTTGCCAACATTTGTTATTTACTATTTTTTGGATAATAGCCATCCTAATGGATATGAATGGATGGAAACCACAAGTGGCATCTCCTTGTGGTTTTGGTTTGTATCTCCCTAATGACTAGTGATGTTTTTTGTGCTTATTATCCATTTGTGTATCTTCTTTGGAGAAATGTTTAATTCAAGTCCTTTCCTCATGTTCGAATAAGGTTTTTGTTGTTATTGTTGAGCTGTAGTTCTTTTTATATTTTATATATTAATCCCTTACCAGATACATGCTTTATAAATATCATCTCCCATTTTAGGAGTTGTCTTTCACTCTGTTGATAGCATTCTTGGGTACACAAAAATTATAAATTGTGAAATTTTGATCGAGTTCAATTATCTATTGTTTTCTTTTGTTATATGTGTTTTGGTGTCATAACCAAGAAATTATTGCTAAATCCAGTGTCATGAAGATTTCCCCCTATGTTTTCTCTAAGGACTTAATAGTTTAGGTATTAAATTTAGGTATTTTAGCCATTTTGAGATAATTTTATGTATGGTGTAAAGTATGGGTCCACTTCATTTTTTTTGCATGTGGATACCCACTTTTCCTAGCATCATTTGTTGAAAAGTTTCCCATTTCTCCATTGAACAGTCTTGGTACCCTTATTGAAAATCCATTGACCACATATGCAAGGACTTATGTCTAGACTTCCTATTCTCTGTCCTTGGTCTGTAAGTCTATCCTTATGCCATTAGTGTTTCAATTACTTTAACTTTAAAGTAAGTTTTAAAATCAGGAAATGTGGATCCTCTAATTTTGTTCTTTTTCAAGATTGTTTTGGTTATTTGGAGCTCCTCAGGATTCCTTATGCATTTTTTTTAAGTTTATTTTTATTTATTTTGAGAGAGAGAAAGAGAGCATGAGCACAGACGAGCAGGGGAAGGGCAGAGTGAGGAGAAAGAGAATCCAAAGCAGGCTCTGTGCTGTCAGTACAGCCCTGACACAGGGCTTGAACTCACAAACCATGAGATCATGACTTGAGCTGAAATCGAGAATCTGACGCTCAACCAACTAGCCACCTAGGCACCCCTCCTTATTCATTTTAGAATGGATTTTTTCTTTTTCTGCCAAAGAATGCTTTTGAGATTTTGATAGGGATTCCAAAGACTCTGTATCTGGCTTTGGTAGTATTATTAATAATGTTAATTTTTCCAATCCATAAACATGGGATGTCTTTCCTTTTATTTATGTCTTTTTTTAATTGTTCTCAGCAGTATTTAGTAGTTTTAGAGTACAACTCTTTAACCGTCTTGGTTAAATTTATTTCTGAGTATTTCTTATGCTGTAGTAAATGGGTTGTTGTCTTAACTTCCTTTTCCAGTTGTTCATTGCTGTTGTATGGAAAGGGAACTGATTTTTGTGTCTTGATTTTGTATCCTGCAACTTTACTAAATTTATTGGCTTTATATTTGGGGAGGGATCTTTAGTTTTCTAATTATAAGATCATATCATTGGCAAACAGAGATCATTTTACTTTTTCCTTTCCAATTTGGATGTCTTTTTCTTGCCTGATTTTTCTGGCTAGAACTTAAACTACTATATTGAATAGAAATGGTGCAGACTGGCATTGTGGGTTGTTTCATTGAGTGTGATGTTAGCCTGTGGGTTTTTCATATATTGCTTTATAATGTTGAGGAAGTTTCCTTCTATTCCTAGTTTATTGACTTTTTTTTTTTTTTTTTGTCATTGATGCTTTTTCTGTATCAATTGAGAATAATCATGTGGCTTTTTTGGGGGGGGTTCTTCATTCTATGAATTCTATATGTTACATTAACTGATTTTCATATGTTGAACTACTCTTTAATTTTGGGAATAAATCCCATTTGGTCTTGGTTATAATCCTTTTAGTATGTTGCTAAATTTGGTTGCTGAATTTGTTGAGGATTCTCGCATCAGTATTCATAAGAGATATTTGTCTATAGTTTCTTTTGCTTTTTGAGAGAGAGAGAGAGTGAGAGAGAGAGAGAGAGAGAGAGAGGAAAGAGAGAAATCTCAAGTGGGAGAGGGGCAGAGAGCACAAGTGAGGGAAGGAGAGAAAGAGAGGGAGATACAGGATCCAAAGCGGGCTCTGCGCTGACAACAGAGTGCCTGATATGGGGCTTGAACTCATGAACCATGAGATCATGACCTGAGCCAAAATCAGATGCTGAACTGACTGAGCCACACAGGCGCCCCAGTTTCTTTTGCTTCTAATATCTTTGTCTGCCTTTGCTCTTAGGGTAGTATTAGCCTCATAGAATAAGTTAGTAAATATTCTCTACTCCTCAGTTTTTTGATAGAGTTTGAGTAGGATTGGTGTTAATTCTTTAAAGGATTTGTAAAATTCACCAATGAATCCACTGGGTTCAGGGATTTTCTTTGTTGGAAGATTTTTGATTGCTGTTTCAATCTCTCTACTAGTTATAAGTCTGTTCAGATTTTCTATTTATTCATGATTCAGTTTTTGTAGATTGTGTATTTCTTCAAATTTGTCCATTTTATGTTGGCTATCCAAGTTGAGATACAATTATTTATGATGTTTTTTATAATCTTTATTTGTGTAAAATTGGTAGTGAGGTCGCTTCTTTCTTTTGCGGTTTTAGTAATTTGAGTCTTACCCTCCCCTCCCCCCCACAGTCATTCTAGCTAAAGGTTTGTCAGTTTTTTTTTTTTTACCCTTTCAAAGAACCAACTTTTGGTTTTATTGATTTTCTCTGCTGTTTCCTGTTCTTTTTTTTTTCCATTTATCTCTTCTGTGATCTTTATTATTTCCTTCCTTCTGCTAGTTTTCGATTTAGCATGCTCTTCTTTTTCTACTTCCTGAAAGCACAAAATTAGTTTATTAATTTGAGATCTTCCTTTTTAATTTTTATTTATTTACTTTTAAATGTTTATTTTTGAGAGAGAGAGCAGGGAAGGTGTAGTCAGAGGGGGGTGACAGGATCCAAGCAGGCTCCATGCTATCAGTGCAGAGCCCGATGTGGGGCTCGAACTCATGAACCATGAGATCATGACCTGAGCCCAAAGTCAGATGCTTAACCGACTGAACTACCCAGGCGCCCTGAGATCTTCCTTTTTTAAATTTATTAAAAAAAATTTTTTTTTAATGTTTATGTATTTGAGAGAGAAAGAGAGACAGACAGAGCATGAGTGGGGGAGGGACAGAGAGAGGGAGACACAGAATCCAAAGCAGGCTCCAGGTTCTGAGCTGTCAGCACAGAGCCTGACATGGGGCTTGAACTCACAAACCATGAGATCATGACCTGAGCCGAAGTTGGACGCTTAACTGACTGAGCCACCCAGGTGCCCCTTTCTTTTTTTTAAAGCATGTCATTATAGCTATAAATATCTCTCTTAGCACTGCTTTCTTTGCATCCTTTAAGTTTTGGTATATTGTGTTCTCATTTTCATATTTCTCAAGGTATTTTCTAATTTCTCTTGTAATTTCTTTTTCGACTTGTTGGTTGTTTAAAATATGTGTTGTTTAGGGGCACATGGGTAGCTCAGTCGATTAAGCATCCAACTCTTGGTTTCGGCTCAGGTCATGATCTCAAGTTTGTGAGTTTGAGCCCCGCATCAGGCTCTGTGCTGGCAATGCAGAGCCTGCTTGGGATTCTCTCCCTCTTTCTGCCCCTCTCCTGCTTGCTGTCTCTCAAAATGGAAAAATAAACTTAAAAAATTTTTTTAATATGTGTTACTTAATTTCCTTATATTTGTGAGTTTTCTAGTTTTCCTTCTTTTATTGATTTCTAGTTTTATTCTATTGTGACCAGAAAAGATCTTTTGTATGATTACAGTGGTCTTCCTTCCTTCCTTCCTTCCTTCCTTCCTTCCTTCCTTTCTTTTTTTTCTTTCTTCCTTTCTTTCTAATTTACATCCAAGTTAGTTACCATACAGTGCAATAATGATTTCAGGAGTCGATTCCAGCGATTCATCCCCTATGTATAGTACCCAGTGCTCATCTCAACAAGTGTCTTTCTTAATGCCCCTTACCCATTTAGTCCAGCCCCCCCACCCACAACCCCTCCAGCAACCCTCAGTTCTCTGTATTTAAGAGTCTCTTATGTTTTCTTCCCCTCCCTGTTTTTATATTATTTTTGCTTCCCTTACCTTAGGTTCACTAATTTTGTATCTTAAATTCCACATGAGTGAAGTCATATATTTGTCCCTCTCTGACTGACTTATTTCGCTTAACATAATACCCTCTAGTTCCATCCACATTGTTGCAAAGGGCAAGATTTCATTCTTTTTGATTGTCAAGTAATACTCCACTGTGTGTGTGTGTGTGTGTGTGTGTGTGTGTGTGTGTACCACATCTTCTTTATCCATTCATCTGTCAGTGGACATTTGGGCTCTTTCCATACTTTGGCTATTGTCGATAGCACTGCTGTAAACATTGGGGTGCATGTGCCTATTCGAAACAGCACACCTATAGCCCTTGGATATATACCTAGTAGTGCAATTGCTCGGTTGTAGGGTAGTTTTATTTTTAACTTTTTAAGGATCCTCAATACTGTTTTCCAGAGTGGCTGCACCACTTTGCATTCCCATCAGCAGTGCAAAAGAGATCCCCTTTCTCCACATCCTTGCCAACATCTGTTGTTGCCTGAGTTATTAATTTTAGCCATTCTGACTGGTGTGAGATGGTATCTCATTGTGATTTTGATTTGTATTTCCCTGATGATGAGTGATGTTGAACATTTTTTGTGGTGTCTGTTAGCCATCTGGATATCTTCTTTGGGAAAGTGTCTATTCATGTCTCTTGTCCATTTCTTCTACAGTGATTATAAATTTATTAAGACTTGTGTTATGGACTCATGTGGTCTTTTCAGGAGAATGTTCCCTGTCCCTTTTGGAGAAATGTGTATTCTCTGTTGTGATTGAAGTTCTATACATGTCTATGAGGTCCAACTAATTGACAGTGTTGTTCTAGTTCTCTTTTTCCTTTCTCATCTCTATGCAGTTTCTATCCATTAGTGTAAGTGGGTTATTGATGTCTCCAACTGTTGTATAGTTGTCAGTTTCTCCCTTTCTGCCATTGTTTGCTTTATATATGTTGGGTCTTCAATTTTGGTGTATTATATTTACAGTTATATGTTTTTCATAATTGACCTTTTTATCATCAGTGTATAGTATCCTTTGTAGCAGTTTTTGACTTCAAGTTTATTTTGTCTGATATTAGTAATGCCACCCTACTCTTCTTTTGGTTACTATTTGTTTGGAATAGCTTTTCCATCCTTTTACTTTCAGCCTTCATGTCTTTAGATCTAAAGTGAATCTCCTATAGTTAGTGTATAGTTGAGCCATCTTTTTAAATCCATTCTGCCATTTGTTATTTGCTTTCTGTGTGTCTTACAACTTTTATGTTCTTTATATCCTCCATCACCACCCTCTTTTTTGTTTACTTGATTTTTTATAGTTACACATTTTGCTTTCTTGTTTTGCTTTATGTATATTTTATAGATACTTTCTTTGCGCTTAGAGTGGGGATTACCTATTTAGCATCCTATCATAGCAATCAGATTTGAATTGATACCAACTTCATTTATGTACAGAAACTTCCATGTAAACAGCTCCATCTCTCCTTTGTGTTACTGATGTCACAAGTTACTTCTTTTTACATGTATGCCAAATAACAAAGATTTATAATAATTTTCATGCATTTGCCTTTTAAATCCTGTAGAAAATTAAAAATAGGGTTACAGGGGTGCCTGGGTGGCTCAGTCGGTTAAGCGCCCAACTTAGGCTCAGGTCATGATCTCACGGTTCATGGGTTCGAGCCCGCATCGGGCTCTGTGCTGACAGCTCAGAGCCTGGAGCCTGTTTCAGATTCTGTGTCTCCCTCTCTCTATGCCCCTCCCCAACTCATGTTCTGTCTCCCTCTGTCTCAAAAATAAATAAACATTAAAAAAAAATTAAAAAAAAAATAAATAAAAATAGGGTTACAAACCAAAATTACAATAATTGTGGCTTTATATTTTTTCATGTTTTTATCTTTCCTGAAGATCTTTATATTGTTATACCACTGTAAGTTACTGTTTTGTGTTCTTTTATTTCAAAATAAGGACTCCCTTTAGCAGTTCTTGGAGTAAGGTCTAGTGTAATAAACTCTCACCTTTTGTTTATCTGGATATGTCATAATTTCTCATTTTTTAAAAATTAAATTCAAGTTAGTTAACATATAGTGTAGTATTGGTTTCACTTTTCTCCATCATTTTTGAAGGAGAGTTTCTCCAGATAATAGAATTCTTGGTTGATAGTTTTTTCTTTAGCACTTTAAATATATCCCATTGCTTTCTGGCCTCTAAGGTTTCTGATGAGAGATAAGCTTATGGTCTTATTGAGAATCCTTTGTATGAGATGAGTTGCTTTGCTTTTGCATCTGTTTATTCATTTGTTTATGTATTTATTTTGCTCTTCATCTTTTGACAGTTGAATTACAAAGTGTCTTTGTGTATGTTGCTTTGGATTTATTCTAATTGAACTCCTTAGAACTGATTGAACTCCTTCTGGATTTGTAGACTCACTTCTTTCATCACATTTGGGGAAATTTTAGCCATTATTTCTTGAAATATTTGAATTAAGAGATAAGGGAAATACAAAATGTCACAATTTATGTAGTGTAGCTGAAGTTATACTTAGAGGGAAATTTATAGCTTTTAACCCTTATTAGAAAAAAAAGAGAAAGATCTTATAATCTGAATTTCTGAGGAAAATAAACAAAAATAAACAAAATAGAGGAAAGGAAATAATAAAATAGAAAACCAATAAATAATATAAAGAAATCCGTGAAACCAAGAGCTATACTCATTATTAAAATGTATTAATAAAGCTAATAAAATCTAACAAGACCACACAACATAAAAAGAGAAGGAAAATTACCAATGCTAAGAATTAAGTGGGAATATCATTACAGATTTTGTTGAATTAAATAGGTAATAAAGGGATATTTTTAACAACTTTATGCCAAGCAGATAAACAGCTTCTATGAAATGGATAGATTCCTTGAAAGACACAGATTACCAAAATTGACTCAATAAGAATCAGATAATTCAAATAACATATCTGTTGAACAAATTGAAATAGTAATTAAAACCTTTCCACAAAGAAAATTGTAGGCTCAGATGTCTTTATTGGTTAATTCTATAAAGAAAAAGTACCATTACTACTCAAACTCAGAAAATAGAGGAAGAGGGAGTACTTCCCATGTCATCAGGCAAACTATCCCTGATACTAAAGCCAAATAGGACATTATAAGAAATTAAAACTATGGACCAACATGGGCCTAAAAGTCATTAACAAAAAATTGGTAAATATAATCCCTTAGTATAAAGAGGATCATATATCATGACCAAGTGAGATTTATCCTAAGAAGCTAATAATAATTCAAAAATCCACCTGTATAATTCAGTTCATCAGTGGAATAAGTTAGAAAAATTAGAAAAAAACACGTTTCTCTAAAAATTCACAGATATAGCATTTTACAAAATTTACTGCCAGTTCATAATATAAACTTCTATGAAATAAAGAACAATCTGATAAAGGGGAATCTGAAAAACTTACAGCTAACATCCTGCTTAATGTTCTAAGACTGAATGTTTTTTGTCCACTTTCAGGAATAAGGCTCAGATGTCTTTTTTTTTTTTTTTATCGTTTATTTATTTATTTTGAGAGTGAGAGAGTACACGCAAGTGGGGAAGGGGCAGAGAGAGAGAGAAAGAGAGACAGAATCCCAAGCAGTCTCCACACCGAGCATAGAGCCTAACATGGAGCTCCATCCCATGAACCTCAAGATTATGACCTCAGCTAAAATCAAGAGTCAGACTTTTAACTGACTGAGCCACCCAGGTACCCCCAGATGTCTGTTTCTTACTCTGTTCAACATTGTACTGTATCTAGAATAGTAAGACAAAAAAAGGAAATAAAAGTTAGATTTCAAAAGAAAAAGAAAATGGTTTTGCTCAGACATCGTGATTGTGTATTTATAAAATACTAAGGAATCAATAAAAAAAAGCTATTAGAATTAATAACTGAATGTAGCAAGTTCTCAGTCTAGAGAAAGTCAATATAGGCACCCCTTTTCATGGGTTTGAACTGCACAAGCCCACTTATATGTCAATTTTTTTCATAAATATGGTGTAATATTATAAATGTGTTTTCTTTTCCTTATAATTTTCTTAATAATATTTTTCTTTTCTCTAGCTTGCTTTATTATAAGAACACTATCATACATTTAATATACAAAATATGTATTAATCAGGTATGTTATTGGCAAGTCTTTTGGACAGTAGTAGGCTATTAGTAGTCAAGTTTTGGGGGAGTCAGAAGTTATATATGGCTTTTTAACTGGGCAGGGGTGTTGTTCCTAATTCCCACATTGTTCAAGGATCAACTGCATACATAAACAGATTGTTTATCTATAATAGTAATGGCCTATTGGAAAATAAAATTTAAATCAGCATCAGTTCAAATAACATTAAAAAGCATGAAATTATGTGCATGATATGCATGACCTGAACACTAAAAAGTACAAAACATTGCTGAGAGAAATTAAAGACTATATAATACCTATATAAAGAGATACTATGTTTATGAGTCTTAGTATTAGTATTGTCTTAGTATTGTTAAGGTATCTATTATCCTGAAATTTATCTGTACATTCAAGCCAATCTTAGTAAAAATTTCAATAGGCCTTTTTAAAAAAGTGTTTTGTTTATTTTGAGAGAGAGAGTGAGGGAGCACGAGCAGGGGAGGGGCAGAGAGAGAGGGAGAGGAGTCTGTCAGTGCAGAGCCTGACACAGGGTTTGATCTCACAAACTGTGAGATCATGATTTGAGCCAAAATCAAGAGTCAGACACTTAACCAACTGAGCCATCCAGGCGCCCCTCAATAGGCCTTTTTTTTTTTTTTTTTTTTTGGTAAAGAAATTGACACGATTCTGTTAATTCACGCAAGTGCAAATAACTTAGATTATTTAAAAATTTAGAAAAATAAGCAAAAACAAAGTTGGAAGTCTTAAATAACTGATTTCAAGATTTCCTGTAGAGCTACAGGGATACTGGGCATAGGGATCAACATATATATCGGTGGAACAAAGTAGAATCTAGAAGTTGATTCATATGTATATACATATATGGTCAACTGGCTTTTGGCAAAGATGCAAGTAATTAAAAAAATTCTTTTTAGGGGCGCCTGGGTGGCGCAGTCGGTTAAGCGTCCGACTTGAGCCAGGTCACGATCTTGCGGTCCGTGAGTTCGAGCCCCGCGTCGGGCTCTGGGCTGATGGCTCGGAGCCTGGAGCCTGTTTCCGATTCTGTGTCTCCCTCTCTCTCTGCCCCTCCCCCGTTCATGCTCTGTCTCTCTCTGTCCCAAAAATAAATAAAAAACGTTGAAAAAAAAATTAAAAAAAAAATTCTTTTTAACGTTTATTTTTGAGAGACGCGCAGAATATGAGTGGGGGAGGGGCACAGAGAAAGGGAGACACAGAATCTGAAGCAGGCTCAGGCTTTGAGCTGTCAGCACAGATCCCTATGCAGGGCTTGAACCCATGGAACCATGAGATCATGACCTGAGTCAGAATCTGATGCTTAACCATCTGAGCCACCCAGGCACCCCAAGATGCCAAGGTAATTTATTAGATAAGTGGAAGTCTTTGCAGAAAATGGGATTCTTGTACATCCTTATGGGATAAAGTGAACACTGACACCTCATAACCTTATCCAAAAAATTAACTCAAAATTGATCACATACCTAAACATAAAAAGCCAAAACATAAAAACTGAAATCACTTCTTTAAAGACCTTATCTTTAAATATAGACACATTTTGAGATACTGGGGATTAGGACTTCAACATATAAATTTTGAGTGAGAAAATCTCAGTCCATAATGGTACAAAGGAACTTTTTGGGAAAATGTATGTTTCATATTTTGATTATGGCAAGAGTTTCTTGGGTACATGAATTTGTTAAAACTCATTGAATTACTCGCTTAAAATGAATGCATTTTGTTATAAGTAATTATACACCAATGAAATTGCTTTTTTAGCAGCAAAACATCAGCCCAAGCAAAACAGAAAAAAATACAATTTTCATTGCAAATCTGATGAAAATGTTATTCAAATATGTTTATCTGGAAAGTATAATATAAGATCTTCCCACATAGGATATGATGTGTGTCTATATTATGCAGTATTTTTGTATCCTTCAGTAAAATTAGGTGGTTAAACCAACAATAAAACAGTGTGCTTAATACTTTCCCTTTTTTTTTCCCAAAAGTTTTTAATGTTTATATTATTTTTGAGAGAGAGATTGTGAGCAGGGGAGGGACAGAGAAAAAGGGAACTCCAGGCTCTGAGCTGTCAGTAGAGAGCCTGATGCAGGGCTCAAACTCACAAACCATAAGACCATGACCTGAGCTGAAGTTGGACACTTAACTGACTGAGCCACCCAGTTGCCCCGATACTTTCCCTTTAACAAAAGTGCATAAGCAGATACATTCTACCTTTCATTAGGTCATCTGGTATGCCAATATAAATAACTGAAAAAATAGCTTTTGCTGTGAAAATTTATATGTTCAAATATTGTTCAAATTCAGTTTTAAAATGAATGTTTAGAGTTGTTGTTTATACAAGTTGACATTCCATGAGTTTTTAGGTAATCAGTCTTATAGTTCACATTCCCTACAAGCTTCTACTTCACCTTTATGAAGTCTAGAATAGTTAATAATGTAAGTACAAGAGTCAGGCAGGAATTCAACTAAAGAAAATTATCAACCAGAAAGAAAAAAAAAGGGGGGAAAGATGTTTAAAAGTTTAAAAATGGCAAACAAAATGATGAAATTCTGTTTTTCATTAATGAATAACATGTCTATATTGATGACAACTTAAAGATCAGGATGCTATTAATATCTAAATTAGATGCCATTCCATAATTATGACATAGTATACACAATTGTTAAAATATTATTGTGTTACAGACCTATAATTCACAATTTAAAAGCATATTTAATTATAATATTGTAAACAGCTTCCTTAGAAAGATGAGTAACTATGATGATGAATCAACTAAATGTATAGGCATTATCACTTTTCCCTTCATTGGGTACTTAGTCTTTGATAAGATACCAGGCACCAGGCCTTTCTACATCTTAATGTAGACAGATTGACAACATGAACACTAATCGTTTTTATCTTAATTTTATTTAAAAGCATCTTCTAATTCTAATTAACTTGTACTTTCTGATACTCTTTGGTACCCAGTGAGTATCAGTTCTGATACTCATTTTGAAAAGTTATTTTTGCTAGCATTGCTACTGATTTTTACCATAAATAATCTTGTTAGGGTATATTTATTCACCTTGTCTTAACAATAAAAAAATATTAAACATGACAGTTGTAACACAGCTTTATAGTAAAAGTATATTTTCTAAATAAGTGAAAATTTAAGTAAAATTACAAGAACATTAGTTTTATTATAATAAAAATTACATACTTAAATGTTACTTAGTAATAGAGTTTTTATATCATGTGATTATGCTGTATGGATCTAAAAAGAGACACAATATATGGGTTAACAGGGTTTTTTTCCTGATTAGAATGTGATTATCATAATAATTCATCATGAAGCATAAGAACTTTATTAAAGACATGAGAAGTTTTGAAATTTTGTTTGTAATACTAAGACCAAATATTTCTTCAAAATTAAAAAAAGTATGGGGGCGCCTGGGTGGCTCAGTCGGTTGAGTGTCCGACTTCAGCCCAGGTCATGATCTTGCGGTCCGTGAGTTCGAGCCCCGCGTCAGGCTCTGTGCTGACAGCTCAGAGCCTGGAGCCTGTTTCAGATTCTGTGTCTCCTCTCTCTGACCCTCCCCTGTTCATGCTCTGTCTCTTGCTGTCTCAAAAATAAAACATTAAAAAAAAATTAAAAAATAAATATAAAGTATGTGTAGGGTGCCTGGGTGGTGGCTCAGTTGGTTGAGCATCTGACTTGATTTCAGCTCAGGTTATGATCTCTCCGTTCATGTGAGATCGAGCTCCACGTTGGGCTCCACACGGCATGGAGCCTGCTTAAGATTCTCATTCTCTCTCTCTCTCTATCTCTTTCTCTCTTTCTCTCTCCCTCCCTCCCCCCCCACCCCACCCCTTAAAAAAGATATTTAAAACAGAGAAGATTTTGAAGAATCAATATTATAGCACAGAGGAGACAATTTTTCTTTATTCATAATTTTCAACTAGTTCTTATTATCTAATTACTGTAATTACCAATTGACTCCTATTATAATGTTTCAAAATCTTGAATTTTTGAAAATTCGGAAACCTCCTAATTTTTCCGTCTTTAACTTATTTTTTCTTAATCTCAAGTTGGTCTCCTTCCTGTTTTCATAAACCTTTTTTTTTGAGATACAGTTCACATATCATATAAATCACCCTTTTAAAGTATAGAATTTAGTAGTTTTGAGTATACTTACAAAGTTGTATAGCCATCACCACTAATGGTCTAATTCTAGAACATTTTCTTCACTTCAAAAAGAAACCTCTTATCTAGTAGTGGTCATTTCCTCCTCTTACCTCCCCTTACCCCCTGGTAACCACTACTCTGTGTTTCTATGGATTTGCTTTTTCTGGACATTTCATATAAATGGAATCATATAATATGTGGCCTTTTTGGTGGCTTCTTCACTTAGTATAATGTTTTCAAGGTTTATCTGTGTTGTAGGATGAATCAGTACTTTATTCCTTTTTATGATTAAATAATATTCCTTTTACTTTCAATATTTGTATCTCTGAACTTAAAGTGTGTCTTTTATGGACAGCATGTTCATTTTTTCAAAATCCATTCTGCTACTCTGCCTTTTAACTAAAGTTTTTACTTCATTTAGATTTGGGGTAATTATTGATAAGGTAGCTTTTATATCTGCCACTTGGCTATTTGTTTTATTTATGTATGTCGTCTTTTTCTCCCTTGTATTCCTCCATTACAAGTAGGAGGAATACAAGTGTTAAGTAGGTATTTTCTAGTGTGCTGTTTAAATTTTTCTAGTGTGTCATTTTAATTTCCTTGGTGGTTTTTTTTACTATATATATTTTGTTATTTAAAAATTTTTTTTGAATGTTTATTTCTTTATTTTGAGAGCAAGAGAGAGAAAGAGCATGAGTGGCCGAGAGGCGGGGGAGGGCAGGGTGGAGAGAGAATCCCAAGAAGCCTCCATGCTGAGCATGGAGCCAGACATGGGACTTGATCTCACGAACTGAGAGATCATGACCTGAGCAGAAATCAAGAGTTGGATACTCAACCAACTGAACCATCCAGTCCCTATTTTTTAGTTATTTTTTAATGGTTGTCCTGGGAATAATAATAGCCATCTTAATTTATAACAATATACAGTAGTTTGGATTGATACTACTATAATTTCAATAGCATATAAACATTTTTATCCTGTATAGCTGTATTATGTTCTACTTTGTGATATTATTATCATAAACATAAATTTTTATACATGTATGCCTGTCAACACAGATTTATAATTACTGCATTTGTACTTATTTTTTTAATCAAATAGACAAAAAGTGTTACAAAAAATACATTTATACTGTCTCTTATGTTTACTTTATATTTACTTCTGTTACTTATTTTTCATGTACTTTTGAGTTACTGTCCCCCAAAACTCATTCTTAGGGTCTGAGATTACAGCTCTCTCCATCATAATCCACTGTCATTATCCAATCACCTTGGGGCTCAATCTCATGAACCATGAGATCATAACCTGAGCCAAAATAAAGAGTTGATGCTCAAGTGACTGAGCCACCCAGGCGCCCCTAAGAGAGATCATGTTAATGGGTAGAAGATTTTCTAAACTTTTTTTATGGATAGAAAAGTTTCCAAAAAATTATTTTGAAAAGAGACTCTCTGGTGCCAAAGTAGCAACTTGAACCTTTTTAATTCATTTCAGTCTGATTTTTTGTTACATCTTTATGAGTAAAATATATAAACCATTTTCCCTGAGGGAACATTTTTGCATTGACCACTGAATGTCAGATGAGGAATAAAATGCAAATGTTTCTGTTCAGTCTCTAGTTAGAATTTTTATAAGTATTGTTTAATATTAAATGTGTATGTTGAAAGAAATTAGTTTGATATGTTTCTCATTTTTGAGCTATATTGCATTTAATTTGAAGGAGAAACCAAATTGTTCCATTCAACTTTTTTAAACGTTTATTTTTGAGAGAGAGAGAGAGAGAATGTGTGCAAGCAGAGGGGGGGCAGAGAGAGAGGGAAACAGGATCCGAAGTGGGCTATGCACCAGCAGCAGAGGCCAGTGCAGGCTCGAACTCACAAACCATGAGATCATGACCTGAGCCGAAGTCAGATGCTCAGCCAGATTGTTGGAACCAAATTGTTCCATTTAAAATGTTATTCTTTTTTTTTTATTTAGATGCTTGATGTTTCTATAGATTATAGATTTGCCTTATTTAACTAATCAACCAAGCATTTCTAAGGAACATTTTCCCCACAATGTAAAGGAGAAGGAATGTTCATGGTGTTGAGGACTTTGGGATTGTGAGAGGTTAGGTGTAGTTCTTAAGAACTTCTCTTTTTAACTAAACAATATTCCTTCATTTGTTCATTCCTTCACTGATTTTATTTATTTAACAAACATTGGGCACATAACTACATTCTGAGTAAACAACTCAAACGACTTGGCCAAAGTTGTATGTTTAATTAATGAAAGCATTTGCCTTAGAACTCTTGATTTTCTGGTCCAGTGCTGTGTTCATAATAGCATTCTAGAGTTTAATATATGAAATATAGTTGATATGGTAAATATTAATTTGATCTATTATTACTTAAAATAATACACACATTTATACAAATACCTATATACTGGTATATCAGTATTTATTTTTGCTTTTCACTTCTACCATTGCTTGTGAGCTAAACTGTTATCCTTAGAAAGGTAGACATAAGAGCTACTCTGAAGGGATATGCTGAAAGTGGCTTTAATGAGTGACTGATTAAATATTCTGGAAAATAGATCATTCGGAAATCATCTATTTAAACAACGAGGTTTTTTGCTTTTTTTTAATGTTATGCATGTATATAATCATTCATACAGTTTTTCTGTAAACAAAAATATGTACATTTATGTCACATCTAGCTTCAACAGACCTTTATAAAAATATATTGATTACAATTTTTTAAGTGAAAAACCTAGGGAGAATAAGAGCAGGGAAGTTAAGATTAACTGGAGTGAAGGATGGCTAGATAACCTAGTTGAAAGAGGCAAGGGTCAAGCAATAAATCTAGAAGCTGCATTCATTCTAACTGATTTCTCTCAAAAATGAATAAACATTAAAAAAAAGTTTTTTAAGTCAGTAGACATTAAGATAGGAGATTATCTAGATGTTCCTGATCTAATCATTCAAGCCCTTTAGGAGCAGAATTTTCTACAGCTGGTTGCAGAAAAGGAAGTCAGAGACACATGATCTAGCCTGGAAGAAAACAGACATCTGTGTTGTAAACTGGTGGGAGGGGTGGAGCATGTGGTAAGGTATTTCAGATGGCCTCTAGCTGCTGAGAGACATCGCGGTCCATAAATAGCAAAAAATGGGGCGGAATAGTCTTGAAGCCAGTAGGAAATGAATTCTGACAACAACCAGTGACCTTGGAAGAAAATCCAGTTTCAGATGAAAACTGTAGTCCTGACAGACACCTTAATTTGAGCCTATGAGACCTAAGCAAGAATCTAGTTGTGCTATGACCGGACATCTGATCTTCAGAAACTGGGATAATAAATGATGGTATTTTTATGCTACCACGTGAATGACACTGGAAGACATTATGCTGAATAGAATAAGGCAGTCACAAGAAGATAAATACTGTATGATTCCCTTTATTTGAGGTACTGAGAGTAGGCAAATTCATAGAGACAAAGTAGAAGAGTAGTTGCCAGGGGCTGGGGGAAGAGGGAATGAGTTTTTAAGGGGTATAATTTTGGTTTTGCAAGGTAAGTAGCGTTTTGGAGATTGGTTGTACAATAATGTGAATGTACTTAACACTACTGAGCTATACATTTAAAAATGCTTAAAATGGTAAATTTTATGTATACTTTACCACAATTTAAAAAAGTGGGTATTGGGGCGCCTGGGTGGCTCAGTCGGTTAAGCATCTGACTTTAGCTCAGGTCATGATCTTGCGGTCCGTGAGTTCGAGCCCCGTGTCGGGCTCTGTGCTGACTGCTCAGAGCCTGGAGCCTGTTTCGGATTCTGTGTCTCCCTCTCTCTCTGACCCTCCCCCATTCATGCTCTGTCTCTCTCTGTCTCAAAAATAAATAAACGTTAGGGAAGATGGTGGCGTAGGAGGACGCTGGGCTCACAGCTCGTCCTGCTGATCACTTAGATTCCACCTACACCTGCCTAAATAACCCAGAAAACCGCCAGAAGACTAGCGGAACGGAGTCTCCGGAGCCAAGCTCAGACAAGAGGCCCACAGAAGAGGGTAGGAAGGGCAGCGAGGCGGTGCGCGCTCCACGGACTGGCGGGAGGGAGCCAGGGTGGAGGGGCGGCCCGCCAGCCAAGCAGAGCCCCGAGTCTGGCCATCAAAAGCGGAGGGGCCTGATGGAGTATGTTCCAGCAGCAAGCACGACTTAGCATCTGGGAGGTCATAAGTTAACAGCTCTGCTCGGAGAGCGGGAAGGCTGGAGGACAACGGGAGGGAGAGTTGCTGAGCCCTGGGAGGACAGAGATCAGTTTGGTGGGGAACAAAGGCGCTCGCTAGCGCCATCTCCCTCGCCCATCCCCCAGCCAAAATCCCAAAGGGAACCAGTTCCTGCCAGGGAACTTGCTTGCTCCAAGCAAACACCCAACTCTGTGCTTCTGCGGACCCACACCTCCGGTGGCGGGTCTCATTCCCTCCTGCTGCCACAGGGCCCCTCCTGAAGTGGATCACCAAAGGAGAAGCGAGCTAAGCCTGTCCCTCCTGCTGCCGTGCACCTTGCCTACCCACCCCAGCTAATATGCCAGATCCCCAGCACCACAAGCCTGGCAGTATGCAAGTAGCCCAGATGGGCCACTCCCTCCACAGTGAATCCCACCCCTAGGAGAGGGGAAGAGAAGGCACACACCAGTCGGACTGTGGCCCTAGTGGTGGGCTGGGGCAGACATCAGGTCTGACTGCGGCCCGCCCACCAACTCCAGTTATACACCACAGCACAGGGGAGGTGGCCTGCAGGTCCGCACCACTCCAGGGACTATCCAAAATGACCAAACGGAAGAATTCCCCTCAAAAGAATCTCCAGGAAATAACAACAGCTAATGAACTGATCAAAAAGGATTTAAATAATATAACAGAAAGTGAATTTAGAATAATAGTCATAAAATTAATCACTGGGCTTGAAAACAGTATAGAGGACAGCAGACAATCTCTTGCTACAGAGATCAAGGGACTAAGGAATAGTCAGGAGGAGCTGAAAATGCTATAAACGAGATGCAAAATAAAATGGAAACGACCACGGCTCGGATTGAAGAGGCGGAGGAGAGAATAGGTGAACTAGAAGATAAAATTATGGAAAAAGAGGAGGCTGAGAAAAAGAGAGATAAAAAAATCCAGGAGTATGAGGGGAAAATTAGAGAACTAAGTGATGCACTAAAAAGAAATAATATACGCATAATTGGTATTCCAGAGGAAGAAGAGAGAGGGAAAGGTGCTGAGGTGTACTTGAAGAAATAATAGCTGAGAACTTCCCTGAACTGGGGAAGGAAAAAGGCATTGAAATCCAAGAGGCACAGAGAACTCCCTTCAGACGTAACTTGAATCGATCTTCTGCACGACATATCATAGTGAAACTGGCAAAATACAAGGATAAAGAGAAAATTCTGAAAGCAACAAGGGATAAACGTGCCCTAACATATACAGGGAGACCTATGAGACTCGTGACTGATCTCTCTTCTGAAACTTGGCAGGCCAGAAAGGATTGGCGGGAGATCTTCAATGTGATGAATAGAAAAAAATATGCAGCTGAGAATCCTTTATCCAACAGTCTGTCATTTAGAATAGAAGGAGAGATAAAGGTCTTCCCAAACAAACAAAAACTGAAGGAATTCGTCACCACCAAACCAGCCCTACAAGAGATCCTAAGGGGAATCCTGTGAGACAAAGTACCAGAGACATCGCTACAAGCATAAAACATACAGACATCACAATGACTCTAAACCCATATCTTTCTATAATAACACTGAATCTAAATGGACTAAATGTGCCACGCAAAAGACATAGGGTATCAGAATGGATAAAAAAACAAGACCCATCTATTTGCTGTCTACAAGAGACTCATTTTAGACCTGAGGACACCTTTAGATTGAGAGTGAGGGGATGGAGAACTA
Source organism: Panthera uncia (assembly GCF_023721935.1). Lineage (NCBI taxonomy): Eukaryota > Metazoa > Chordata > Mammalia > Carnivora > Felidae > Panthera > Panthera uncia. The sequence goes on from NC_064814.1 coordinate 33,328,742, forward strand.
TTTATCATGCTACTGGAAGCCAAAGAAAGCTGGAGTAGCCATACTTATATCAGACAAACTAGACTTTAAATTAAAGGCTGTAACAAGAGATGAAGAAAGGCATTATATAATAATTACAGGGTCTATCCATCAGGAAGAGCTAACAATTACAAATGTCTATGTGCCGAATACAGGAGCCCCCAAATATATAAAAAAATTACTCACAAACATAAGCAACCTTATTGATAAGAATGTGGTAATTGCAGGGCACTTTAACACCCCACTTACAGAAATGGATAGATCATCTGGACACACGGTCAATAAAGAAACAAGGGCCCTGAATGATACATTGGATCAGATGGACTTGACAGATATATTTAGAACTCTGCATCCCAAAGCAACAGAATATACTTTCTTCTCGAGTGCACATGGAACATTCTCCAAGATAGATCACATACTGGGTCACAAAACAGCCCTTCATAAGTATACAAGAATTGAAATTACACCATGCATACTTTCAGACCATAATTCTATGAAGCTTGAAATCAACCACAGGAAAAAGTCTGGAAAACCTCCAAAAGCATGAGGTTAAAGAACACCCTACTAAAGAATGAGTGGTCAACCAGGCAATTAGAGAAGAAATTTAAAAATATATGGAAACAAATGAAAATGAAAATACAACAATCCAAACGCTTTGGGATGCAGCGAAGGCAGTCCTGAGAGGAAAATACATTGCAATCCAGGCCTATCTCAAGAAACAAGAAAAATCCCAAATACAAAATCTAACAGCACACCTAAAGGAAATAGAAGCAGAACAGCAAAGACAGCCTAAATCCAGCAGAAGAAAACAAATAATAAAGATCAGAGCAGAAATAAACAATATAGAATCTAAAAAAACTGTAGAGCAGATCAACGAAACCAAGAGTTGGTTTTTTGAAAAAATAAACAAAATTGATAAACCTCTAGCCAGGCTTCTCAAAAAGAAAAGGGAGATGACCCAAATAGATAAAATCATGAATGAAAATGGAATTATTACAACCAATCCTTCAGAGATACAAACAATTATCAGGGAATACTATGAAAAATTATATGCCAACAAACTGGACAACCTGGAAGAAATGGACAAATTCCTAAACACCCACACTCTTCCAAAACTCAATCAGGAGGAAATAGAAAGCTTGAACAGACCCATAACCAGCGAAGAAATTGAATCAGTCATCAAAAATCTCCCAACAAATAAGAGTCCAGGACCAGATGGCTTCCCAGGGAAGTTCTACCAGACGTTTAAAGCAGAGATAATACCTATCCTTCTCAAGCTATTCCAAAAAATAGAAAGGGAAGGAAAACTTCCAGACTCATTCTATGAAGCCAGTATTACTTTGATTCCTAAACCAGACAGAGACCCAGTAAAAAAGGAGAACTACAGGCCAATATCCCTGATGAAGATGGATGCAAAAATTCTCAATAAGATACTAGCAAATCAAATTCAACAGCATATAAAAAGAATTATTCACCATGATCAAGTGGGATTCATTCCTGGGAGATGCAGGGCTGGTTCAACATTCGCAAATCAATCAACGTGATACATCACATTAATAAAAGAAAAGATAAGAACCATATGATCCTGTCAATTGATGCAGAAAAGGCCTTTGACAAAATTCAGCACACTTTCTTAATAAAAACGCTCGAGAAAGTTGGGATAGAAGGAACATACTTAAAGATCATAAAAGCCATTTATGAAAAGCCCATAGCTAACATCATCCTCAATGGGGAAAAACAGAGCTTTTTCCCGGAGATCAGGAACATGACAGGGATGCCCACTCTCACCGCTGTTGTTTAACATAGTATTGGAAGTTCTAGCATCAGCAATCAGACAACAAAAGGAAATCAAAGGCATCAAAAAATTGGCAAAGATGAAGTCAAGTTTTCACTTTTTGCAGATGACATGATACTATACATGGAAAATCCGATAGACTCCACCAAAAGTCTGCTAGAACTGATACATGAATTCAGCAAAGTTGCAGGATACAAAATCTATGTACAGAAATCAGTTGCATTCTTATACACTAATAATGAAGCAACAGAAAGACAAGTAAAGAAACTGATCCCATTCACAATTGCACCAAGAAGCATAAAATACCTAGGAATAAATCTAACCAAAGATGTAAAAGATCTGTATGCTGAAAACTATAGAAAGCTTATGAAGGTAATTGAAGAAGATATAAAGAAATGGAAAGACATTCCCTGCTCATGGATTGGAAGAATAAATATTGTCACAATGTCAATACTACCCAAAGCTATCTACACATTCAATGCAGTCCCAATCAAAAGTGCACCAGCATTCTTCTCGAAACTAGAACAAGCAATCCTAAAATTCGTATGGAACCACAAAAGGCCCCGAATAGCCGTAGTAATTTTGAAGAAGAGAAAAGCAGGAGGCATCACAATCCCAGACTTTAGCCTCTACTACAAAGCTGTCATCATCAAGACGGCATGGTATTGGCACAAAAACAGACACATAGACTAATGCAATAGAATAGAAACCCCAGAACTAGACCACAAACGTATGGCCAACTAATCTTTGACAAAGCAGGAAAGAACATCCAATGGAAAAAAGTCTCTTTAACAAATGGTGCTGGGAGAACTGGACAGCAACATGCAGAAGGTTGAAACTAGACCACTTTCTCACACCATTCACAAAAATAAACTCAAAATGGATAAAGGACCTGAATGTGAGACAGGAAACCATCAAAACCCTAGAGGAGAAAGCAGGAAAAGACTTCTCTGACCTCAGCCGTAGCAGTCTCTTACTCGACACATCCCCAAAGGCAAGGGAATTAAAAGCAAAAATGAATTACTGGGACCTTATGAAGATAAAAAGCTTCTGCACAGCAAAGGAAACAACCAACAAAACTAAAAGGCAACCAACGGAATGGGAAAAGATATTTGCAAATGACATATCAGACAAAGGGCTAGTATCCAAAATCTATAAAAAGCTCACCAAACTCCACACCCGAAAAACAAATAGCCCAGTGAAGAAATGGGCAGAAAACATGAATGGACACTTCTCTAAAGAAGACATCCGGATGGCCAACAGGCACATGAAAAGAGGCTCAATGTTGCTCCTCATCAGGGAAATACAAATCAAAACCACACTCAGATATCACCTCACACCAGTCAGAGTGGCCAAAATGAACAAATCAGGAGAGTATAGAGGCTGGAGAGGATGTGGAGAAACAGGAACCCTCTTGCACTGTTGGTGGGAATGCAAATTGGTGCAGCCACTCTGGAAAACAGTGTGGAGGTTCCTCAGAAAATTAAAAATAGACCTACCCTATGATCCAGCAATAGCACTGCTAGGAATTTACCCAAAGGATACAGGAGTGCTGATGCATAGGGGCACTTGTACCCCAATGTTTATGGCAGCACTCTCAACAATAGCCAAATTGTGGAAAGAGGCTAAATGTCCATCAAGTGATGAATGAATAAAGAAATTGTGGTTTATATACACAATGGAGTACTACGTGGCAATGAGAAAGAATGAAATATGGCCCTTTGTAGCAACATGGATGGAACTGGAGAGTGTTATGCTAAGTGAAACAAGCCATACAGAGAAAGACAGATACCATATGGTTTCACTCTTATGTGGATCCTGAGAAACTTAACAGAAACCCATGGGGGAGGGGAAGGAAAAAAAAAAGAGGTTAGAGTGGGAGAGAGCCAAAGCGTAAGAGACTCTTAAAAACTGAGAACAAACTGAGGGTTGATGGGGGGGGGGG